>NC_082720.1:17802369-18102369 GCF_030144855.1 Hypanus sabinus
AAAGCAAAAATATTCAGACAGAGGAAGATGGAAGGAGAAATGGAATTAAGAGTTCACAAAACTAAGAAAATGGCAGACGAATTGACTAAATGTCTTGTACTTGTACAAATTGTGTTGATTTGAGTGATTTCAGTCAGAGACATTGTAGCTGCTTTACAAATAAGTATAATTGTGGCAGCTGTAGGTTACTAGATAGCACTTTTACCTCTCCTGGGTTTCAAGTCCCACTCCAGGGTCCTTATCAAAACAAAACAAGTTGATACCGACTCAGCAGTGGATTGCTGAACTTGTATCAGTCTTTCTGATAAAATATTAAACTGAGGCCACATCTGCTTTGTCAAATACATGTAGAAGATCTAATGGCACAAGGATACTCAACCTTAGTTCTCTGGGTAATACTCATTCCTTACACTCTCTTCAAAATAGATTCTCTGATCATTGATACTTGTCATTTATGAGAGTTTACCATGGGCCAATCAACTGTCACATTTTCCTACATTAAAATGGTTCAAACGTTACTACATGTCAAAAAACTACTAACTTCAAAGCACTTTGGGATGCACCAAAATGAATAAAAAGCTGATTTGCTTTTTTTTAACCCCAGTAACTTTTGACTATCCATTTAGCTAGCCTAACCACTTCTGACTGTTATCTGCAATAGTTGTGATGTTGGAGGATAGAACCAGGTGAAACTGCACTTACTTTCCACAAATAAACAACTGCTTAAATGCACTAATTTTCAAAAGCAGAATTCCATTAGCAAAAGTACTGTAGGACAACAATGGAAATCTAAATCATTAAAAGTGCCTTTGTTACAGGAGAACACTAAGTGGATAAGGTTTCAGGTTTTAGGAAAGTAGACAAGCATGCACTGGTGGACTCCTGACAGAGTGGGGAAAATACAATTTCATTTAAGAAACAGAACCACTGACTGCTTGATGCACCTCCTGAAAGCCAGTTACGCAAGTGCTGAGAGCTGGGCTCTCTTAAAACCTGGTGGATAATGGCACAATTGACCTGGGCCATCATATGCCCATTAAAGAGAATGTAACACTTCGCCATTCATAAATTCACAAGTGTGAAATTTTAAAACATTGGCCATCAGTTTGCACAAAAACCTGAGACATCTTGCACACATTATCAGGATAACTGAGCAGGAAAATCATTGGGTAATATCCACACATTTCAGCAGTAGCTATGAAAAAAAATAATTTTCTTCACTTCAAGAAATGAGGGATAAGTGGGCACCAAACCTAGTCTTAGGTAATGGTCAACTAAGATTTATGAGAAAAAAAAATAATGCTTACTTTTGAATAAGTGAGATTTATCTTGACCAAATCAAGCTCTTAAAGTTTTTGAAGTGTTTTCCAAGTTAGTAATATTAACAACATGATGCATGGGTCTATCCAATCTCTCCTTGTAACTGAAGCCCTCTTTTCCAGGCTGCATCCTAATAGAAAAACATCTTTCTTGTAGTGCAGCAGTCAGAACTGTACACAATACTCAAAGTTCAATCATTATTTACATCAGAATACTGTAGTCCATTCTGTCCACCACTCTGAATGAAGGACGCTCTTGATTTGGCAAGAAGAAACTACAGCGTAATTTTAAAAAATAGTTAATGAAAAATATAGAAATTGTAATTGTTCTCATTATAGCTAAAAAGATTGAAAGGTGATCTTACAGAGCTGCCCATGAAACATATTGAGAAAGAGTGGCGAGATTTCCAAAAGAGGATAAGTACATAAAGACCGGCAAGCATGCACACGACATACATTAAAAATAAATGACAAATCAACGAAAGCCAACACAAAGACTGACCAATGAGGAAACAGAACCAAGTAGTACAGGGAACTGCACGTACTCAAAGGTAAACAGTCTGAAAATGGGAAAGATATAAAGTAGTAGCCCAGTGCTTTTTGGAGCTTGACTACAAAAGACAGGGGTGGGGGAAAGCTAGTGTTCAGACAACTTTCTAGAATATTTTAGTTTGTTTTTAAATTGCTGCTCTCTACAAGAGTATGTGGTTACACACCAGGAATTGGGCGAGGATATGCGTCTTATGATGGCATACATTCAAGTGACCAGCTGGTCTTTTTAAAATATATAAACATCGGTATATTAGAAGAGTGACAGATTTGTTGAAAGGCTGTATTGAACAGATCTTTGTTACTCCTCTAATCCCTGTGCCACATTGAGCAGGCTTATCTATTCTAGAACTAGAATAGTTAAATTCTCTTTGCAGAGTTGGGACATGTTTTATTTACAAATTAAAATTTTCTTTCCAACTGAACACTAAAATGTTTCTTCCAGGTACTCTTTCTATATATAAAAAATGCTATAGGCAGAGAAGTAGCATATAAAAAAGCCCTTCGGCCCATAATACAATCATACATTTATGCTAATCCTATTTTATCCCCCTACATTCCGCTTAATATTCCCAAATTCAACTGCTCATCTACAGACTTTGATTTCCAGTTGTAAATTAACCTACCCAAGTTCAATTTGAGGTCTGTAGTTCTTCAACATTTGCAAGTAGTAGTTTGAGAGCCCTCTGCATTTACCTGGTTTTCTACATTACTCACTCATAAAATGTGGTATGGTTTTAAGTCACAATAATCGACAAACACAATCAGCCTAAACTAATAACACTCCTGTCTTTATTGAACACAATGTTCCGGTCCAGGCTGGAAAAAGTATGTGAACCTTTGTATTTATTAACTGGTAGACCTCCTTTAGTAGCAATAACCTCCACAAAATGTTTCCTGTAGCTGCAAATCAGACTTGCACAACAGAGAGGAGGAATTTTAGACCATTCCTCCAAACAAAACTGTTTCAGTTCATCAATATTTCTAGGATAGCTTCTTGCGGCCATGCCACAGCATCTCAATTGGGTTAACATCTGGACTCTGACTTGGGCATTGCAAAACTAATTTTCTCCTTTTTAAACCATTCTGTTGATTTACTCTTGTGTTTCAGACCAGTGTCTTGTTGCATCATCCAATTTCTATTACGCTTCAGGTGACAGACTGCTACTTTGACATTCTCCTATAAAATGTCGTGATACAATTTTGAATTCACCGTTCCTTCAATGATTGCAAGCTGACGAGCCCCTGAGGCAGCAAAGTATCCCCAAACCATGATGCTCCCTCTACCATGCTTCACAGATGGCATGAGGTTTAGTGTTGGTGTGCAGTGCCCTTTTCCTTCCAAACATAGTAGCATGCCTTTCTGCCCAAAAGTTCAACTTTTAGCTTAACTGTCCACAGAACACTGTCCCAGAAGCATCCTTTGGAATCTTGAGATGTACAGCAATGTTTTTTTTGGGGGTAGTGTGATGGCTTCCTCTGTGGTGTCCTTCCATGAGCACCATTTTTGTTTAGTGTTTTTCTTGTAGTGGACATGTGAACAGAGACTTTATTTTCTGCAGGTTGTTTGCTTTTACCCTTGGGTTTTTTCCATCTCCTTCAGCATTGCACACTGTGATCTTGGTGTGATCTTTGCAGGATGCCCACTCCTAGGGAGAGTAGTGTTACGTACCCCATAACTGGGTCACTTACCAGCAAAGATAGAGAGGTCCGTTGAAGTCTGATGGTACTATTTTAACAGTATTTATTGATAAAAATACACAAAATAATATTATTGCAAACATACAGATAATATATGTCGTTAATACTAAATCTAAAAGCGCGGGTTTAATAATAATCAATAAGAAATAGCTCTATCGTTGTCTAGGGGATAATGTATTGTCCGATGGAAATAT
Source organism: Hypanus sabinus (assembly GCF_030144855.1). Taxonomy (NCBI): domain Eukaryota; kingdom Metazoa; phylum Chordata; class Chondrichthyes; order Myliobatiformes; family Dasyatidae; genus Hypanus; species Hypanus sabinus. The sequence goes on from NC_082720.1 coordinate 17,806,133, forward strand.
AAAAGTCACTGTTAGCTCGTTCAAGCTGCAGCGTTTTGGTTTGAGAGAAAGACGGGTTAAAACTTGCCCAGTCCTTTTTTGATGTCAATCCTTCGAGAGTCGTTGGGAGTTGGTTTCCCCGTTGTTAGCTAAAAGTCATTTTTCCGTGGTAAAGGGCACCGGTTCCGGGGCAAATGGAACCGAACGCACATGGCCTCCCCACCAGCTTCCGCTATTACGGGATCGCTAGCGTTTCTTCTGGTGCGTCTGAGGGGCTGTTCCCACAGACCCTCTTTTATCCTGACTCACAGGGTCTCAGATGTCAATCCAGTTGGGGTGATGCAATCCCTCCCTCAACCAGCCCACTTTGCCTGAGGGCTTCCACGTAGCACAGTATTGTAATACACAAGTCCGTCTCCAAGAGACAATAGCTGTTTCCCGTAGCTTTTATATCGCCGGCGGGGGGTCAAGACATTCCGCACGTCTCTCATTTCCTGGGTCTCCTGTCTCCTGACCCAGATCAATAGCGATCCTGCGATTCTCACAAAGGAGGGGGCTACCCCGCACCCTTCGGCCCCTCAGAGCTGTGGTACATTCATAACAGTAGCAACAGTACTGAGTTTCCTCCATTTGTAGACAATTTCTCTTACTGTGGACTGATGAACACTCGGGTCTTTAGAAATGCTTTTGTAGCTTTTTCCAGCTTCATACATCTCTACAATTCTTCTAAGGTCCTCTGAAAGTTGTTTTGATTGAGGCATGGTGCACATAAACAGATCTTTCTTGAGGAGAGCAGGCTGTCAGTAACCTGATTTTGGAGGCATGTGTTGTAGAGGTGCCCTGCCCTATAAAAAAGATATACAATCTCATCTCATTGATTGGAACACCTGACTCCAAATAGCTTTTGTAGAAGGCATACTTTTTTTGAACCTAGACTGTGATTGTTTAAATGGTGTACTCAGCATTGACGAGAAGTACAACTGTTTGTGTGTTATTAGTTCAGGCAGATTGTGTTTGTCGATTATTATGTCTTAGATGAAGATCAGCCCACATTTTATGAGTAATCAAAGCAGAAAACCAGGTAATTGCAAAGAATTCACAAACTTTTTCTTGCAACTGTATGTACAGCTAAATGAAAAAATGTTACTCAGGGACCAAGATGCAAAACAGTGGATATATCACATACAGCACATAAAATATTAACAGATTCTGTGGATGTACAAGTTGACAAAGTGCATGCACGACATAGAATTTAATATACAACAGCATTACTGCTACTGGTGCTGTCATAAATAATGTGATCTGTGATGTAAAATAGGGAATGGTCAGCCTGCACCTTCCTATCACCACTTTAATCCTGTCCACAATGAGACTCAAATTGTGTTCCCACAAGTCCACAAGCTGTTCTACCTCCTATCTTTATGCCAACTCATCATTGTTGCTGATGGAGCCAACCACTGTTGTGTCATCAGTGAAGTTAATGTTGTGGTTAGAGCTGGGATCTAGCCGTACAGTTAAGCATCAGCAGTGTGAATAGCAGCAGGCTGAGAATGCAATGCAAGGGGACTCTGGTGCTCAGCATGACAGAGCTAGAGATGCTGCTGCGAACACTGACAGTCTGACATCTTTCCATCAGGAAATCCAAGATCCAGTTAGAGAGGGAGGTGTTGAGATCCATCAAGGACAGTTTACCCACCAGCTTCTGAGGAATGAGCATATCCAATGCTAATCTTAAGTTAATGAATAGCATTCTGACAAAGGAGACGTCATTCTCCAGATGAGTAGAGGGCAGAGACCAATAGGTCCTCAGTGGACCATTTTGGGCAACATGCAAACTGACAGAGGTCCAATGAAGTGGAAAGGCAGGATTTAATGCAGTTCATGACCAGCTGCTCAAAGCACTTCATTACTATTGAGGTCAGCGCCACTGGACTGTAGTCGTTAAGCAGGTTACTGTTGGCCTCCTGGGCACTGGGATGATGGTGGCATGTCTTTATGATGTGAGGGAAAACAGCAGCCAGAGTAAACCTACATGGTCACAGGAAGAACGTATAACCCCAGAAACACAGAACAACAGACCAGCACTTAACCCAGATTACTGGTAACGTGGCACTCCCCAAAATGTTTTAAATACTTCATCGATTGAAACGCTCAAGACAAAGATCAACAGATTTTATTAAGATGGAGATATCAATGAACATAGTGTCAGGTAGGAAATGTAACTGAGGTACTATTTAGCCATAATAATTCAATGACTGTAAAGATTTAAGGGGTTGAAATGACACACTATGTAACCATGCAATCTCGTGGTGCGGAGAAAACAGGAGAAATGAATTTAACTATTTTGTTACTATAATAGTGCAAGAAATCCCAAATACAGTATTACTCAAGATCCCAATTTTCCTCACAATTAGGATGTTCACCTTGTGGATGATAGCACCATGCTGATGATGCCCAGGACAGAAAATTGTAATTATGGAACAGGATCACATAACTGTATAGCATGCCTGACTTAAAAGATTCAAAGATGCTCTCTCATCATTTTTCTTTGGCTTGACATCAATTTGGCTGAGATTATCATCTAATGAGTTCTTCTATGTTAAAAACCCTGCTTATGTATACTCTGAATGTCACAGACCAAGATGAAAACAGGCAGCATTTTTAATACAAGAGCTTCCAGTCAAGCTTCAGAAGAAAGACTGCATCATTGCCTCAATTAGGACCCTACAAACAACACTTGTTTTTACCTGTAAGCAGCACCATTCAGCTCAGGATGTACAGCCACAGGGTCAATGCCAGTCCACTGTGCAGCTGCAGCTAGATACTCTTTATTCACACAATTTTTCAAGGTATCTGGAATCCGTCCTGTTGAGAAGAGAAGAATACAAGTATCTGTCCTCAGGCACAGATCGTAAGTCTGAGGCACCATCAACAGGATAAATGTTCCCCCTCAACACCCATTTCCCCAAGGAAACGACTAATTATTGAAAATGCTCCCAAACTTCACTCTGAACTACACAAATGGAGCACTAGCAGAAACTTATTCATGGGATTCTTGCCAAATAGAGAATGAATTCTCCTCTGGGTGAGAGCATTAATTTAAAAACAGCGCATTTCAGATAAAGGGGAAAGAGATAACTAGCTTGGAATATCGCTATTTAACATTTCCTAGTATATTTTTAATCCATTCAATTTTTTTATTTTCTTTTATCATGCTCATCCAGTTATACAGTGAGCTGGATGGTACATACATTGATTGAAATGAAAGAGATTAGTAGCTCAGGTTGGCTTCTTGCCTGTAACGTTGTTCACCGAGCCTAGAGATTAGATCACAAATGTTACATCACCAGTCAAAGAGACATCATCAATGTGCAATTAGGTGTTGTTTCTGCTGAGTGCTCATGTTTATATTGGCCTGACTTGTTCTGACTGGTTGGCTGTTACACTGGCAGCTAGTCTCTGCTGGGTGCCAGCCAACTGGATAGCTGAATGATCTCCACTGGCCCGTATCCCTGATATGGGGCATTGAGACTGTTGGTTCCTCTGGCACCAGCAGCACCCCCTCAGCATTGATTCCACAGGCTCATTGATGATGCTACCTTGACTAGTGACAAAATGTTTGCAACCTAACCTCCAGGGTCGGTGAACACCCCTACAAACATACATTGATATCCTAACGGTGGGCTACCAGATGTGCAAATGCCACAGCTGCACATTGCATCACAGAATTCACACAGAATTAAATCACTCCTGGAGCTTAGGGCAAGATACATTGTGTCTGTAGCCTCTCAAATCTACGTCAGCCATGCTGCCATATCCAGAATGGGCACATTCATTTGATGCTTACTAAAAATGTAGTTTCATTTTACGTTATGTGTTTATTAAGTTACATTAGTTTAACTTAATAATGATCTTTAATCAAAATTTTAAACTTAAGGCCCAAATCCAACTTGGATGGAGGTGACCATGAGGCCTTTGAAACATTAAGAAGCACAATGCTCAAATTACAAGTTAGATTATTGAACTAGCGCACAAGGGCACATTCAAGGTATGGGCTCTGTTGTTCAGTCTCTTTAATTCCAATAAGAATGAAGGATGAGAAAAATAATTATGTTTAATACTACATATTAAATTAACTGAAGTCAAGTACTTGTGATTCCCACATATCACCACAAACTATCAAAGTTCTCAGAATCTGCAGCATCTACAATATATTTTCATTACTTAGATTTATGCGTTGAAGACAAACCAAAAACATCAATAACTATAGGTTTCAACTCAGATCTCCAGAACAGGAGGCTGCCTTGGTTAATGGTAGGGGTCCATGACATTAAAAAAAAAGGTTGGGAACCCCTGCTCCTGAATCTTGCAACAGTATCAAACAATATTCTGGAAGAATCCAGATTTAGGGACCACTATTTAAAAAAGTAAGATGGTCAATTCAAACAGAAGTGAGGCAAATTTTTCCCCCCATTAAGTATCAAAAGTCCTTGGAATTCCCTATCTGACGGTAGAAACACAGACTGAATTATTTAAGTAGAGGTAAACAGATACTTGTTAAACCAGGGTTTAATAGTCAACTCGAATAAACAGGAATGCAAAACCGATTCAAGTCAGAACGGCTATGATCTTATTAGTGGAAGAACAGATTGAAGAGCAGTGACCAACTCTTGCTTCATACTTTCAAATATCTGTAGCTACTGAAATAAAACTGAATGATGAAATTACTCTGCAAGTCAGGCAACATCTCAGACCCAGAGCGTTAAATCTTTCTCTTTCCACAGATGCTGCCTGACATGATTTTTCTCAGCCTGTTTTATTTTCAGCATCCGAGTTTCTATTTTGACTTTCACTGTTAAGTGCCAATTCATAACTACAAGAGATGTTGAAAAGAAATGATGAGCTATAAAGCAAGATCACTCTTTTGCTTCAGTTTGTGCTGTAATTGTTTCTACCACAGGATAGCACAATTCCCATGCTGACGGCAAGGCACACTCCTGTCCTCTTGTGGCTGAATTCAGTATTTGGTTCATTTGCTCCAAATGCACAAATATATTTAAACCAGGGCTATAAAGTAATTTTTATAAGTTGCAATTATGAATAGAATACAAATATTCTATATTCTTTATGGAAAACATTGCCTTTATAACCTTTTGTGATATTTTGAATTCTTATCTTTATATTGAAAAACATTCCATGAATTTGTTCTGGTGGTCTAAAAACTACTCCAGGTCACAGGAGACTTCCAATTCCCGCATCTTTGCACATCCCTGATTTCATTTGTTCCACCACGAACACGAACAGATAAGCCAATTTGCCTTGACCCTTGCCCTTGGAAATTGCAATGAAACTGTTTCAAAACTAACAAAACTAGAAGGATGGACATTTTTTGTTCATTTTAGGGCACATCAGCCATGGCACTGTGCACATGGGAGTGTTCATTCCAGGACCATTCCTCCCCATTTCCTAATTAATAACACTCAGACCACAAACATCACATCATACCTGTGATAGCTCTTCGGATTTCTCTAGCTGCCTCTTCTCGCACTTCAATTGAAGCCTGTTCACTATACCACGCTGTGTGTGGGGTGCAAATGAGATTTGGCGCATCCTTCAAAGGCCCCTGACTAAAGCTAAAATACACCAAAAAGAAATTATAAATGTAGTTATCTTACAAATCTGATAAAAATAAGCTTTTCAAGAACAAGCATGAGAAATAGTCCTGTAGAGTGTAAATACGTCTTTTTGTTGCAAAGTTTAATGGACCTGCCATCTAACTCCTTTGGTTTGAACGCTACTACAATGACTTGAGGTGAAGCCAGGTGGATGGAGGTTATGAAATCACAAAATAATTATTAAGAATCAAACTCATGATGTGAATGACAATTTGACAGACAGCAAGACAAATGCCACAGCAGCTTTTTTTCTCATTTCACACTTGCAGCAAAAAGCTACATTATCATTGGACCATTCCATAACAGTTCAATGTGGATAAAGGCTTTGGAGTAAATTTAAAACTTGGTACTTAAACATGTATCAGACTGCAGTTTATGAAATTGTCCAAGAGATGGACTATCTTTGTCCAACAGTCAGACTTTATTCCAGTACTCTCAGATTTGGTCTGCATTGATTGAGAATATCCAAGTGAATATTAATGCTGGTAATACTGTTGATCAATAAGAAAAAGCTTATTCACAACAGAGGGCTATATATTTCACTCATGCTATCTGGGTTGAATCACAAGATTGTCAGAGATGAACACCTGCTGTGGCAATTTTGTACTACAGCTTTAGCCCTGGAGGGAAGGGCTCCCTATAAAAAGTATTCACTCACCTTGCAAGTTTTCATGTTTTTTTGTTTTACAACATTGAATCACAGTGGATTTATTGCTTTTCTCTCCCCACACCAATCAACAAAAAAAAGATGTGTCAAATTGAAAACATATCTCTACAAAGTTATCTAAATTACAAATAGAAAACATAAAATAATTGATCGCACAAGTATTCATCCCTTTTAACATGATACCAAATCATCACTGGTACAACTAATTGGTTTTTGAAGTCACATAATTAGTTAAATGGAGATCGCTAGTGTATAATCAATGTTTCAATTGATTGTAGTAAAAATACACCTTTATTTGGAAGGTCCAACTGCTAGTGAGTCAGTTTCCTAGCAAAAATTACAATATATAGATGAAAGAACATTCCAAGCAACTCCACAAAAAAATTATTGAAAAGTACATGTCAGGAGATGGAATATATGAAAATTTCCAAGTCACTGAATATCCCTTGGAGTACAGTTAAGTCAATCATCAAGAAATGGAAAGAATATTGCACAGCTGTAAACCTGCCTAGAGAAGGCCATCCGCAAAAACTGAGTGACTGTGCAAGAAGGGGACTAGAGTGGAAGGCCACTAAGAGACCTATGACATCTCTGGAGGAGTTACAAGCTTCAGTGGCTTTGATGGGAGAGACTGCACATATAATAACTGTTGCCCAGGTGGTTTACAGGTTAACAGCTTTATGGGAGAGTGGCAAAGGGAAAGACACTGTTGGAAAATACACAATTCACATGAAATCTTGGTTAGAGTTTGCCAGAAGGCATGTTGGAGACTCTGAAGTCAGCTGGAAGAAAGGTTCTATGGTCTGATGAAACCAAAACTGAGCTTCCTGGCTATCAAACTAAACGCTATGTTTGGCTTAAGCCAAACACCACATATCGTCAATAACACACCACCCCTACCGTGAAGCATGGTGGTACATCATGCTGTGGGGATGCTTCACTGCAGCAGGCCCTGGAAAGTTTGTGAAGGTAGAGGGTAAAATGAACGCAGGAAATTGCAGGGAAATTCTGGAGGAAAAACCTGATGCAGTCTGCAAGAGAATTGCAACTTAGGAGATTTGTTTTCAAACAAGACAATGACCCCAAGCACAAAGCCAAAGCTACATGGGTATAACTTAAATAAAACAAAGTTAACGTCCTGGAGAGACTAAGTCAAAGCCCCGACCGCAATTCAATTGAGAAATTTTGGCTGGACTTGAAAATGGCTGTTCACTCATGATCCCCATGTAATATGACAGAGTTTGTGCAGTTTTCTAAAGCGGAATGGGGAAAATTTGCAGTGTTCAGATGTGCAAAGCTATAGACACCTATCCACACAAGACTCAAGGCTGTAATGGCTGCTAAAGGTGCATCTACTAAATACTGACTTGAAGGGGGTGAGTACTTTTGTAATCAATTATTTTGTGCCTAATAATTGCAATAAATATAGACAAATTTGTAAAAAATTTTTCCACTTTGATACAAAAGTGTTTTCTGTTGATCAGTATTAAAAAAGCCAAATTAAACCCACAGTGATTCAATGTTGTAAAACATTAAATCTTCCAAGGAGGGGTGAATACCTTTTATAGGCACTGTAGGTTTATTGTTTAATTAACTTTCATCTTAAAGTACATCATCATCAAAATTGTTGTAAAGCCAAGAATGAAATTTTCTTTACTCAATGCTCCTCTGTTTGAACTGCTGAGTATTCATCTATAATTGAAGGAAACAAGGAATTATGCTGACACCTTTATACAATGGAGAATTATAGATAAAAAGCTTATGTCCTAAACCACACTCCTTCTGCCCAATAAGTCCTTTTTTTTAAGCCAGAGCTTCTTCCTTGCCACTCTTCCATAAACACCCTTTTTGTGCAAGGCTAGAGATTGTGCAGCCATGAACTTCATCTCCAGTTGCAGACACTGCCTTCTGCAGCTCACTCAGTGACTGTTGGCATCACAGCAACCTCTTAGAAGTGCCATTCTTCTCTGGTGACTAAGTATAAAGAGGCGGCCTGGCCTAGGCAGTACGGCTTGGTTTCATATCCCACCCCCCAACTTTTTCATGATGGACTGCACAGAGCTCCAAGGTATGTTCAATGCTTTTGAGATTGTCTTGTATCCTTCCCCAAATTTTGTGCTTCTCCATTATAACTTCCCTGACTGGTCTTGAATGCTCTTCTATCTTCATGTTGGTTTGGTTTGTTGAAAATCTACTTACTGTTGGACCTTACAGAGGTCTTATGGATTCATTGAAAACAAGTGATCCTGCAATTTTCTACATTAACAAATTATGGAAGTATATTGCACTTGAAGAAAGTTAGCATAGTAATCACAATGAGGATGAATACTTTTTCAGCTTCAATTTTTCATTTTTGAATAAATTATTGGTCGGTTTTGGAATTTTTCATTTGATTTGACATGATGCACAATGTTTTGTAGGTTAGCATAAAAATCCTACTTCAGTATATTTTACATTTAGAAAATAAGACAGTAATGGGACTCCCCCACCCCCCCACCGAAGGATGCTCTCATGTCGGCCTCAGATTGAAATTTCAGGGTCATTGGGGGCTGTGGAAGTTTATGAAGGTTCCTCCATGTTCTGTCAAGAAAACTGATTTGAAATGCTAAGTCTCTCTTGAAAGATGCTGCTGGACCAGGTCGTGTTTCTGACTTTCCTTTTAATATATACAGAATCAGGTTTGATATCACTGTCATGTGTCATGACGTTTGCTGTTTTCTGGCAGCAGTACACTGCAATATGAAATAATAAAAACTATAAATTAAAGTATATACAACAAATATAAATTAAATAAGAGGTTCAATAAGGGACTAAATACTGAAGACATGTTAATGGGTTCACTGTCCATTCAGAAATCTGACAGTGGACGGAAAGAAGCTGCTCCTGAAATGCTGAGCATGTCTTCACGCTCCTATAGCTCCACTTTGATGGTGGTAATGAGAAGAGAGCATATCCTGAGTGATGGGGTCTCTAATGATGGACACCACCTTTTTGAGATATTGCCTTTTGAAGGTGACCTGAATGCTGTGATCATGATGAAAGTTTACAACTTTCTGCAGCTTTTTCCAATCTTGTGCAGTGGTCCCTCCATGGAGATGCAACCAGATGGTATATCTGTAGAAATTTGCGAATGTGGTTGGCAACATACCAATTCTCCTTAAACTCCTGTTGTGCCTTCTTTGTAACTGTATCTATATGTTTTGCCCAAAATAGATCTTCTGAGATGTTGATACTTAGGAAGTTGAAACTGCTCACACTATCCTGACTTGTTAAAATCTACCCATTTTGTACATTAATCTGCAAACTAGCTCACCTGAAAGGCTCTGATTCATGAACATCCAAAGCTGCCCCCCGTATCCGTCCATCCTTCAGTGCCTGTGCCAATGCTTTTTCATCTACCAGACCTCCTCGTGCAGTGTTCACCAGGAATGCGCCTTGACGCATCTGAGAGTCAGATTTATAATGCAATTAACAACAGTATCAGCAAATATCTGAAGGGCAATGTTGATAAATCAGGAGTAAAATAGCTCATGAACAATACAATAAACTATGTTAGTAAACACAGTAGTATGTTGAAATATGGATTTGCTGAACATGGATGAACTACAGATCCCCAAACCAGACATAGCTCAATCTCCTTCTGTAAAATTCTTTCTGAATATAATTGCACAAAACATTTATCGTCTAGCAGATAGTGAATGCCAGTAAGAGAAGTAATGTTATTCATAATATTGAGAGTGCACAGAGAACTAATTGTAAACAGAGAGCAATATGCATTTCATAATTTAAACTGCTATTTAATTAGCTAACTATAATCTATCCAAGTTTCAAATCTCAATTACCAAATTTCAATTTATCCTATTTTAAGAAACATCATGACTCACTACATTAAGGAATAATAATGCCGGATGTAATATTAGTGGTCAAGGATGCCTTGTGGATAAGAGCTCTTTATAGTGTTATCTTGATGAGAAGTTAGTTAATTTTGTGCAGACTATGGACAAAATAAGGGATGTTCATAATCTACATGATTCATTCGGAAACTAGAGAATTAAGGACTTGAAATTTGGCAGTTCAAGACTTTGATTCAAATGGGAAAAAATAAAAACCCGTAGAACTAATTAAAAAGTTCTTGGATTGCTGTGAAAGCCTAATTGGTTGACTGATGTCCATAAAGGAAAGAAGCGATTCAGGTTTCAGCATACACTAACCTGGTTTACTCAGATCTACTCTTTTAAGTGGATTAAGTAGGCCAATTATAACTGTCCTAAGCATGAAAGACCAATCTTTTTCTGCAATTCATGATAACTCAGTTGAGTAATGAATGCTGCCTTGAGTGATGCCCTATGTGTAGAATAAATTATAAACTCTCTGGAAGCAACACCATCTTTACTTTATTCTAATCAGCTTATGGATTTTAAAAAATGTTTTTTGAAAAACAGTGCAAGCAGCTCAAAAGGAATTGTGTAATGAAATAAACTTGAGATGTGCGCTCCTGGCATTTATACCTGTTTTATGGTGAAGTCATTGATGAGGTGATGATTGTGCTCATTTAGGCTACAGTGCAAGGTCACACAGTCACTATGAAGCAGCAGATCCTGCAAGGTGCTAATTCTCTGCAGACCAAGCGACTTCTCCACTCCATCTGGCAGGTATGGATCATAGAAGATTACACTGAATCCAAATGTTTTGGCCCGCAAAGCTACTGCCTGACCAATACGGCCTGCAAGAGAAAGGAAGCATTTTTTTTTTCCCCAGTTTATAGTAAAAGAATATCAATCTACTTAGTAGCAAGCTAGAAAGAAATGAACTCAGCAGGCTGTGCCAATACTAATCCACATCTGTGTAGAGAACTTATGAGAGGTTCAGCCACTGCTCACGGTTGGCATCATGTAACAGCAGGAGCCCAGCCAATCAGCATTGACTGAGCAGAATATCTCACTGACAAGGACACTTGCATCCTGCTCAAAAACCACATTTCTTTTTTAGACACTTAGGCCACTGGACCCTGATCTATTTCTGCTCGTTTGTGACATTTTCTTACCACCAGCCTGTTCAGTCTTTTAACAATTTGCATGCTCTTGAGTCTTCTCATCTTCTTTATGCCTGATGCCTGCTATTAAATAATCTACTTTCACTTACAGGAGTGTGGTGAGTATTTTAACTGCTGATGGGTCAGTGACGTGTCTTGCTTTTGACAAGATGATCATAATCAAATTGTCTCCTTTTCCTGCAGATGCCATTTCACCTGCAGAGCATCCCCATACTTTTTTTTGTTACGGATGGCCAGCACCTACAGCATTTTGCCTTTTATTTATTATTTATTGATACAGAGTGAAATAGGCCCTTCTGGCCCTTTGAGCCACACCATTCCAGCAACCCCAATTAAATCTAACCTAATCACGGGACAATTTACAATGACCAATTAACCTACCTAGTATATCTTGGACTGTGGCAGGAAACTAAAGCACCCGGGGAAAACACTCGCCTTCCACTGGGAAGATGTACAGAAACCCCTCACAGAACTCCGTACCGCTCCAAGCTGTAATAGCATTACACTAACAGCTTTGCTACCAGGGTGCCCAATGTGGCTACTGTAGTTTAGAGGTTTACCAATGGTGTCACACTGCAACCCACTTACCTGTTAAAAAAGCATCATGTTCAAAGCTGTTAATGACTCTTTAGGTTGATTCCTTGATTTAAGAATTAATTTCTCAAAACAAATTTTGTCCCACTCTCAGCCCAAGGCAGAAAAACCTGAACTAAAATCCCATAATGCATTCTCCCAGCTCTTGATTTATAAACTAAAATGTTTTACAGGACACACCAGTTTGTAAAATGAGAAATGGCTATATATGAAAAAGAACTCAATTTTGGCAGAGCAATTTATTGCGATGAAGGATTTAAAAAATTTCAGGAGGATAATGGACCAGTTAAGGAGACACTGAGTGGCAAACTGGAATCAACTGATAAAACTGAAATCATTAGCACGTCAAAATAATAGGCAAGTGTGGTGGGATACCAAGTAATACAGGTTTCCCCCGCCATCTGAAAGTAGAGTGTTCCTATGAAACGGTTCGTAAGCTGGAATGTCGTAAAGTGAAGAGGCAATTATCATTTATTTATATGGGAAAAGTTTGTCTGTGCTCGCAGACCCAAAAAAAATAACATACCAAATCATGCCAAATAACACATAAAATCTAAACATATAACATATAGTAAAAGCAGGAATGATCTGATAAATACACAGCCTATATAAAGTGGAATATTTTTCTGCAATCATTGCAGCACTGTCAGCAGAAACACTTGGCGCAAGCGCTCTCGGCAGAAACACACTCTCCAGTAATGTTTAAGCTGCCAAATCATACCAAATAACACATAAAAATATACAGCCTATATAAAGTAGAAATAATGTATGTACAGTGTAGTTTCACTTACTGGAATTGGGAAGACAGTGAGCACACTGATGATGGTGTGTTAGGCTGAGTCATCGGAGGTTGGGATGATGGGAGACTGGTTTGTCATCTCATCATCGTCTGTTTCCAAAAGGGCAGGCAGGTCACCTTCTTCTATGTCTGCCTGCCTCGATGTCGAAGGTCGAGGTTCATCATCTGCTGTGGCTGATGTGGAAGGCTTGAAAAATGACACTTTGCTTGACTGCTTAGCCTTGCACATTTTTCTATCATACAGTTCTTTGTAAACACTCAAACTATCCCAAAAGTATGCTCTAAACCTATGTACCCTTTCAAAATTAAAGTCATACTTCTCTGCAATCATTGTAGCGTTGTAAATTGCAGCGAAAATCTCACGCAGTTTCTTCATGTTCAGTTCCTGGACAACTTCACTTTCGGTCAGTTCGCTACTGCATTCAGTTTTGATTGTTATCCTTTCCTCTTCATCAGATCTTCATCTGCCAGTTCTTGGTCATGGGATGCCAAAACCTCTTCAACATCATCTTCGTCAACTTCCACAAATCTTAGCCAAACTCACTATATCCTTACTTCGTTCACCACCATCGAAACACTTAATTATGTCTAGTTTCATGCTAACTGTAACACCCTTACGATCTCTTTTAGATTTTCCCAATACCTTAGAACTCACCTTGCTAACAGATGCACAAAATAAATCGACATAGATGCTCACAAGCACGTGTTAAGCAATGCCGGCTAGAATGTAGTTCTGGGGGAGGAGCTTGGCTGCTCGGGGCACGCGCTGCCTTTTTTCACGCACTACCTTTTATCGCATGCTGCGTTTTTTCACAACAGTGAAAACACCTTCTGTTAGCGAAAACAGATACCTAATGTAGGTCTTTTGTAACAGCGAGGTGTCGTAAAGCCAACGTTCGAAAAACGGGACACACCTGTACATTGAAACATTACAAGACCATAAGACAGGAGCAGAATTTGGCCATTCAGCTCGTTGAGTTTGTTTCACTATTTAATCATAGTAATCATCCCTCTCAACCATATTCTTCTGCCTTCTCCCTGTAACCTTTGACACTCTGACTAATCAAGAACCTATCAACCTCTGTTTTAAGTATACTCAATAACTTGGCCTCCAAAGCCATCCGTGGCAATGAATTCCAGATTCACCAACCTCAGGCCAAAGAAATTTCTCCTCTCTCTGTTCTAAAGGGACATTCTTATATTCCAAGGCTGCACCCTCTGGTTCTAGACTCTCTCACTATTGAAAAATCCTATCCTTGTCCATTACCTACGCCTTTCAATATTTGATAAGATTCACTGAGATATTGTCTCATTTTTCTAAACTCCAGCAAGTATAGATCCACAGAGACAAACATTACTCATATGTTAACCCCTTCATTCCCAAGATCATTTTTGTTAACCTCCTCTGAACCCCTTTCAATTTCAGCCCAAATCTGCTCAAAACAGTCCAAATGTGGTCTGGCCAATGCCTTACAAAGTCTCAGCATTACATCCTTGCTTTTATATTCCAGTCCTCTCAAAATAGGTGCTAACATGGCATTTGCCTTCCCATCAACAGCAAGTTAACCTTCAGGGAATCCTCCGCTACGACTCAAGTCTCTTTAAACTTCCGATTTCTAAATTTGGTCCCTGTTTAGAAAATAGTCTACAACTTTATTCCTTCTCCAAAGTGAATGACCATAGACTTCCTAAACTGTATTTTATCTGCCACTTCTATGCCCATTCGCATGATCTGACCAAATTCTGCAAACTTCCTGCTACCTCAACACAGCCTGCACCTCCACCTATCTTCGTATGGTCTGCAAACTAGGTCACAAAGCCATTAATTCTGTCATCCAGATCAATGACATACAACATGAAAAGCAGTCCCTCACACTGACCCGTGTGGAATACCACTAGTTACTGGCAACCAACCAGAAATTAGAGATTGATAAAATGTCTAAGATGGCATTTGAGACATTAGCCTTGGAGATGGAACACAAAAGCTGGGGGTGGGGGGTACAGGTTAAACTGTAATTACATGCTGTTCTGGTTACAGCAAACTGATTGAAGAAATTTAAGAGGATATTACTAGGACAGAACTGTAATTAAAAGGTAAGATTCGCTAAACTTACCCCAGGCAGGTAGTAAGGAATAGCCCATTTCTCTTTGCAAAGAGTCATTTTTAAGAAATTTAAATTAAAAACAAGAAAACAAAAAGTGCAGTGTAAATGAAACTAGCTTTCATGAAATTCAGCAGGCAGAAGCACACAAAATTTAAAGCACACGTGTCAACCACATGAAGAACAACAACAACCTGTGATGAGAACCATAGATCTCAGAAATGGCATTAGCCCAAATAACTACTTCCTCAGTTGCAACAAAGATAAAACAGAATCCTTTCTGTCCCATAAAGTAAATTTCTATGAATTTTGAGTGAGGAATACTGTAATACTCCATTTTTGCTGGGAAGGAAGTTGACTGTCCTTTTCTGCTAGAATAATGTGTTGGTTCACTGAAGTGAGCCAAGAAGCCATTCTTTTAGGCATGCTCAATAAATGTTGAGCCAACCAGTGAATTTGAATCGCTTAAAGCAGAACTTTTTATTTGTTAGATCTCAATGTCCAGAAAATGTGACATAATTACTTAGAAAGTTGCCAGCATATGTTAAAGTTCCAAGTTCGAGGTAAATTTATCAAAGTACAAATGTCACCATATACCAAATCTGAGATTTATTTTCTTGTGGGTTTTCACAGTAAATACAAAGAAACAACAGAATTAATGAAAACCACAAACAATGTGTAAAGGACAACAGATTAATACCAAAAAAAGCTAAAATAATGAAAAATAAATAAACAATAAATGGAGAACAAGAGAAGAGGCCTTGAAAGTGAGTCCCTAGGTTGTGGGAACAGTTCAATGCTAGGGTGAGTAAAGTTATTCACACTAGTTCAGAGCCCGATGGTTGAGGGGTAAAAACTGTTCCTGAGCCTGGTGGTGTGGGTCCTGAGGCTTCTGTACCTCCTGGATTAATTAGGCTGCATCCACTACTTCTTGTCAGCTTTTTTGTTCAAAGGCATTGGTGTTTCCTACCAGGCCATGATGCAACCAGTCAGTATACACTCCATTACACATCTATACAAGTCTGTCAAAGTTTTAGATGATATGCCAGATCTTTGCAAACTTCTATGAAAGTAGAGGCATTGCCATGGCTTCTTTGTGATGGCACTTACATGCTGGATGGATCCTGTGAAGTAACACTGAGGAATTTAAAGCTGTATCATAAAGCTGAGCAAAGAAGTCCTTCTGCAGGTGTACAGGTGAGACCACACCTGGAGTATTGTGTCCAGTTTTGGTCTCCAAATTTGAGGAAGGACATTCTTGCTATTGAGGGAGTGCAGTGTAGGTTCATGAGGTTAATTCCCGGGATGGCAGGAATGTCATAGGTTGCAAGATTGGAGCGAAATGGGCTTGTATACATTGGAATTTAGAAGGATGAGAGGGGATCTGATTGAAACATAAGATTATTAAGGGATTAGACATGCTAGAGGCAGGAAACATGTTCCCGCTGATGGGTGAGTACAGAACCAGAGGCCACAGTTTAAGAATAAGGGGTAGACCATTTAGAATGAGTTCAGGAAAAACTTCTTCACCCAAAGAGTTGTGGATCTATGGAATTCCTCAGAAGGCAGTGGAGGCCAGTTCTCTGGATGTTTTCAAGAAAGAGTTAGATAGAGCTCTTAAAGATAGCCGAGTCAAGGGATATGGGGAGAAGGAAGGAACAGGGTACTGATTGTGGATGATCAGCAATGATCACAGTGAATGGCAGTGCTGGCTCGAAGGGCCAAATGGCCTACTCCTGCACCTATTCTCTATCTTCTTCACCTCTGATCCCTTGATGAGAACTGGCAGTTTCCTCCTCCTGTAGTCAATAATCAGCTCTGATTTTGCTGATACTGAGTGAGAGGTTACTGCTGAGGCACAATTCAGCCAGATTTTCAATCTCCCACCTATATGCTGATTCAGCCTATGACAGTGGTGTCATCAGCAAACCCAAATATGGTATTGGAGCCGTGCTTAGCCTCAGTCATTAGTATAAAGCAAATAGAGCAGGGGGCTAAGCACACGCCCATGTGGCGCACATGTGCTGATGGAGATTGTGGAGAAGACTGGGGTCTGCAAGTGAGGAAATCCAGGATCCGGTTACACAAGGAGTTATTGAGGGCTTGGGCTTAAGAACTTATTGATTAGCTTTTAGGGGACGGTGGTTTTGAATGCAGAGCTGTAGTCAATGAAGAGCATCCTGATGTATGCACTGTCACGGTCTAGATGTTCCAGCATTGAGTGAAAGGCCAGTGAAATGGCACCTGCTGTAGACCTGTTGTGATGATAGGCAAAATGGAGCAGATCCAAAGTCTCTCCTCAGGCAAGAGTTCATATGTTTCATCGCGAACCTCTGAAGGCACTTCACAGTGGTTGTTAGTGCTACTGGACGATGGTCATTGAGAAAGGTTACCTCATTCTTCTTAGGCACTGGTATAAATGAAGCCTGCTTTTAGCCTCAGACTGCTAAGCTAGCAAAGTAACTTTGATTTTAAAAAAATAATTTATCACTTCATTTATCATTTATCACTGTTCACTTCTTCATGGCATCCTGGCGTACTTACAACAATAGTCACTGTGATGTGGCAGTGAATTAAACTCAAATTTGCCAGCTGATAACCTACTATATAGTGTGTTGACTAAGCAAGAAAAAAACCAGCATGGACTAAACATAAAATACCCTTTTTTCAAAGTATAATACAGATACTTTTTGTGGGTTCCTACTTAGTACCTCAAAAAAAAACAGAAAGAAATCAAAGGATAGCTCTTTCTTTGCTTCAGCATTTTTTGTTGACTGCAATGGAGTAGCTACCCAAGTTTTATACTCAAAGTGCTGGAGTGGGATTTGAACTCACAACCTTCTGGAGCTTTCATTGAATTGTTGCAGTCCATTAGAAAAACAGAAAGAGTGCGGAAGACAAGGAGCTCTTAGGATTATACACCATCTGACAAACATACCCAGTCCAATGATGCCCAGAGTTTCTCCACGGATTCGAGCTGCTCCAGCTGCTACTTCTCGGATCTGCTCAACACTTGACACTCTTGTACCCTCTCGCAAGGCTTGATGGAGCCACGTTGACCGCCTGTAAAGGTTTAATATGTGACACAATGCCGAATCTGCTGTTTCTTCTACTGACGACGAGGGAATGTTACAAACGGCAATCCCTGTTAAACAGAAAGTATTTGTGATTCAACCATCTCCACTAAATAGCAGGGCTATTCATTTTAAAATTTGTTCATTTGAACTGAACAAAATGGCAAAATAATCAGTTTCAAATGCATTGGTAAACAGTTTTAGCAGTTTTGACATGCAAAGGAAAACACTTTGCCTCAATCTCTAATGATACAATTTAAAACTCATCAATTGAATCACTTTCAGTTCACTGGTTCAAACTGCCTTTATTTCATGACAGACATGCAGTTCCTAAACACGCCCATTCCCCCTCCCCCCACCCCTCATCAAGAAGGCTTAAGGCTCTCCACTTCATACTGGGCAATAAATCTAACCAGATCCCCTCAACTGCTACCCTTCTCATCTGGCAGAATTGGTTCTCACCCTCAAGTTTCCCCTTTTGCCACTCCCACTTTCTTCAAGCCCAAAGTGCCCGCATGGGCCCCAGCTATGCCTGCCTTTTTGTTGGCTATGTGGAGCAGTCCACATTGTAAGTAGACACTCCCCAACTCTTTCTGCACTGGTATTGCTTCCTGCATCCATGCTGAACTTGTCAACTTCACCAACTTTGCTTCCAACTTCCACCCTGCTCTTAAATTTCCTTGGTCCAACTCTGACACTTCTCTCTTTTTACTTCAATCTCTGTCTCCTTTTCTGGACACAGACTATCCACTGACATCTTTTGCAAACCCAAAGACTCAGTTGTCTTGACAATACTGTCTCTTAACCTGTCACATGTAAAATGCTACTCCATTCATTCAGTTCCTCTGTTTCCACCACATCTGTTCTTAGGATGAAGCTTTCAATTCTAGAATATCTGAGAAGTCTTCCAGCGCCCCCCACCCCCCAAAAAGAACAGGGTTTCCCTTCCAACACCATTACTGGTGGCCTCACCGATACACCTCCATTTCCCACACATCTGCCCTCTCCCATCCTCCCAGTGTCATAAAAGGGACAGGGTTCCTCATGTCCTTACATATCAACCCAGAAGCCTCTGTATCCAGTACATCATTCTTCATAACTTACACCATGGCTAATGAGATCCTACCACTAAGTTTGTCCTTCCCTTCCCACGTGTGTTACTTTCCATAGGAATCGATCTCTATGTGAATACCTTGTCCACTTATCCAGCCCCACTGATCTCCTTACTGGCACTTACCCCTGCAAGCATGTTAAGTGGTATCCCTACACCTCACTCACCACCAATCAATGCCCCAAACAGTCCTTCCGGGTCAGGCATTACTTCACCTGCGAGTCTGGCAGGGTTATCTATTGTGTCTGATGCTCCCATTGTGGCCTTGCTAACATTGCTGAGACCTATTGCAGATTGGGGGACCACTTTGTTGAAAACACTCATTCTGTCTGCTGTCTATTTCAATTTGACTTCCCATTCTGAGTCGCCTCTATTGCCATGATGTGGCCAAATTCAGATTGGAGAGGTAACACTTCATTCTGTCTGGTAGCCTTTAACCTGATAGCTTGAGCATTGATTCTCTAACTTCTGGTCATTTCTCCCCCTTCCCTCCTCTTTTTCTATTCTTCATTCTGGTTGCCATCTTACCCCTTTTCTTCTCACCTGCTCATCACCTCCTTCTGGTTCCCTTCCTCATTCTTTCTTCCAAAATCCACTGCCTCTCTTATTGGATTCCTTCTTCAGCCCTTTACTTCTTCCACCTATCACCACCCAAGCTTCTTACTTCATCTTGCTCCACCACCCACATTCCCCTTCTCCTTATCCCACCTATTCCCTGCCACCTTATATTCCTTTCATGGCTTCTGTGCCCTTCCCTTTCAGTCTTAATGAAGGGTCTCAGACCGAAAAGACAACTGATCATTTCCCTCCATACAGACTGACTAACTTGGTTTGGGGGGGGGGGGGGTATCTGAGGTCCTAATAGAGATCCAATTCCTTTGTCAATTTGCATCTATCTCTGTAATTTATACTACTACAATGCTCAGTATCTCAATTTCAGGTGTTCTCGTTTCCTTTGGCATGGCCTGGGAGGGGCAGACACTAGTCTGTCCGTTCAGGAGCTGGGATTTAGTTCAGTTTCCTACATTTATCCGATTTCCATGGTTTTCCCTTGGTTTCTAAGGATTCCACAACTTGGTTACACTCACTACTAATGTTACACCACAATGAAGGAAAAGGTACCAGCTGATCAGTTCAGGAATGGTCTGTTTCACTGCAATTTACTCTCAAATTGCCATCGATACTGCCATCTAGGCTTATTGGGGACAAGTATCTAGGCTGTGGAAAGCGGAGGAAGGAAAAGGCAGAGGATGCAAAGTAGTCTCAACTTCTGCCTGTATACTTCTCCAAAAAGAAAGACACCTTAACGTCTTGGAGGAATGTGCTATATGGTACCAAACACTGTTGGGCAAGATTCCACCATACTCTTGATTTGTCCATTCTAAAAAGACTTTGGGGTGTCCACGACAGGCAATAGTATTTGTGATATTTGTCACCACAATATTTGTATGGCTAGCACACTTTAATTTCTGGTCGCTGGTGATACCCAGGACACCAATGATGGAGAACACAAAGGTAATTCTGCTAAATAGCAGGGCTAGGTGGTTGATTCTTCATTGTTGGATTTGGTTACTCTGACATTTTTATGGCATAAATATTAGTTCGTACTTAGAAGCATGACTTTAAGGATGAATTGTGAATGAACACAGTAAATATATTCAACTGAAATTAGAATGTGTACGAACTTTACATATTCACTTCTGTTGACAGTGCCTTTACAACTCTCTGGCAACTGTTAAGGAGATCTGGAACTCACTAGCTAAAACAGGCAATTGAAGTCTCCAACTCACCATTTCAAAAGCATACCAGAACGTTGTGTAAGCAAGTACTGTATATAATTTAAGATAATCTGTATTTAGTTGTAAGCAGCCTCCTGGTGTTCCACAATAAATTTTGATTAAAATATTCAATAAACATATTAAAATTTACTATTTGGAAATCTTCGTATTTATTTATTCAGTTCATTTATGTACAACAAGGTTTCCACACAATTAGAAAGTGCCATTATACCAACAATTACACAGTTCTGGGAAATAGATTTAATTCAATATTACCTAGTGGCTCTCCAGAATAAAGGCCAGCCCCAAACTCTTACCCAAATCTGCTGCAGATTTGATGTCGACATTGTCATAACCGCTGCCAATCCTGACGATAATTCGAAGTGCTTTGAATTTCTCAAGGTCTTCCCGTGTTAATGTAATGGTATGGTACATTAGGGCACCCACTGCTTCATTCAGTACCTATTTTAAAAGAAAACCTCATCAGCTTGATTGTTATTTTCTTCACATATGCAAGTGTCACTTCATTCAATTATCAGAGAAAGGTTATACATCACAATGGAATGTGATTTTAAATCATGCAATTTCTAAATAAAGGGCTTAAATCACATAGCAATACATCAAGGTCTCTTATAAGCTAAATGAATATGAACAGTGCAAACTTTTTTTGCATTACCCTATCAAACTTTACAGCATATTATTGTGTGGGTTAAATATGCTTTCCAAGACTCTAACAAGCGCATAGAGGTCAATTGTAAAACATAATAGACAATTTTGTTTCATTATTTTGGAACCGCAGCTCATGCTGTATGATTTACATGCACCTAAAAAAGCATCAGTTAATGGTGTATGGAATTCCAAGGTCACTTCCCGAGTAACTCCTTCAATAAACACAATGGTCATCTGCAATAGTTCTTTTACTTCAAAAATATTTTTTAATCCATGAGTCAAACACAAAATAGTCAAGTTAACATTTTCATCACAAGTCATGTTTTTCTAATTACTTAAATAGCATGGCAACAATCAACATTCATATACAGATCAAGCAAACAGATCTTGTTTTTTTATTCTAACTACTGTGTTCACAGGAAGTACTGTAGCCCTTCCCTAAATCAGTCTTCACAATGCTTGCACCTAGTTTCAGTGCATACCTCAGCATTTGGCTTGGCTCTGCAGCAAGGACACTGGCAACACCAAGTCTTGGAAAACACTGCACTGAACAACTAGCAAGCCTCATGCAGACCAGAGGGATACTTTCAAGCTGACGATTCTCCAGCTGCAGTTAATATGTGTTACTAAAGCAGAGTCCTGTATTATGCAGCTTTTTGGGATGAATCTTGACTAATGTGCTTTCATCATTTTCCAGACTTACCCGACAAAACACATTTGAGAAAGGTCACCATCTCATTTCCAAGTAAAGCTGTCAAATGGACAACATGGAGTTGCTGCCAAAATTCCAAAAGTACACAAAAGATCTGACAGGTCTAATGTCTAAGCATTAGATCAACAGTTCTACTAACAAAAAGATTAATAATTTGTTCAGAAAATTAGAAAAGATCTACTACCTTTTCCTGGTGTCATTTTTTTTTAAAGGAGTATTGCCTGATTGATTTGTGATAAGATTAATTCTTCTGGATAAAGAATATTTCTTCCAAACAGAAATGAAATGGTATAGTCCAACTTGACGGGAGTATGGCCAAATCCATTTTGTGACACTACAGTGAGACGGAACCTTGAAATGTAGTGATATTTGATATTAGTAAACCCAGGTTCAAGCAAAACTCGATACAGCCACAGTAAAAGGCAGCCTTAAGTACAAGGGCTTTGTTAAGTTCTATTCATCTTTTCTTGGGGTTTTGTATATGGAGATTCTGAGCTGAACTAGAGGTCTTTTGTTGACTGTGGGGATAAGGGCCAGAGTTTATCTTTACCATACCTACATACTTCCCCCAGTCCTTAATGCATGCCCTTCAAACAACATTCCCAGAATTTTCAGGTAACATAGTATAAAAAGAAACAACTGGTGGAACCAACTGCCACAGAACACAGCCTTGCCTCAACTACATTTCAGTCTGACCCCCCAAGACCACTTCAACTTGATTGTAGTTGTGCATCAGTCAGTCCATGCAAAGTCTGAGAGACCAGCTGACAGATGTGATGACACAGGAAAGCTTTGACCAGAATGTGTCTCTGGCCAGGTAATCACCATTTTTAAATTCATTTTTCCCCAATGAGCAAAAAGATTAATGCAAAACAAGCATCAACAATAGAAGGGGGTGCAGTCCCCATTTATTCAGGAAGCACTGCACATTCTCCACCCATGGATTGGGCCCATACTACATGTGCAGAAGAGTCATAATAAATAACCCCATTTTGGACAGCATGTCCATTATGTATGTATATCTATATAAGTGCAACACCAAGCTCTTCTTTCATCCATTCCAGCCTTTGTTTCCAGTGCAGACCTCTGAGAACTTTATCTAATACTTCACACTACTGGTGAGTCATTCAGTATTTAGTTTTCATTTAACTTGGGTGTCAGAGTGAGGTAGCAGTTAATGCAACACTTTACAGCAGCAGCTATCACCATTCGGGGTCAATTCCTGCTACCGTCTGTAAGGAATGTGTACGTTCTCCCATTAAATACAAGTGTTTCCTCCAGGTAATCTGGTTTCCTCCCACATTCCAAAGATACACAGGTTAATGTTATGAGCCGTGGGCATGCGATACTGGTGCCAGAAGAATGGCGACACTTGCAGCTGTCCTCACACAGCCTTGAAATGTGTTGGTCATTGACACAAACAAAGCATTTCACCATGTTTTGATGTTTCAATGTAGGTGTGTCAAATAAAGCTAACTTTAACTGGATAAATCAATTATGCTTTTATTTTTCCCCTACCTTCCTCAAGTACAATAGCTGTATTTGTTCTGTTTTCTATGCCGAAAGAAGGTGCACCATTTCTCCTTTGTTGCCAATTTTCACACTACCCTCAAATTCCCAATCTCTGTTACCCTTCCCTTCCCAAGGACTCCATTCCACTTCTTCCAACTCTATCACATCCGTTTTGTTAACAACTTTCACACAAACACTTCTAAAATATATTCTGTCCTTATCTATGGGTTTCCCTACTCTCACCTCCTCTCCTACCACCTTCAGTAGAAATATGGTTCCCCTTATATCCACCTTCCATGTCAAGTTGCCATAAAAGGTTACTCACCTTGAAAATTTCTTTTGAGCAATACAGTGCGGACCTTCTGGTACTTCGAACACCCTTGACAAACTCAATTAACCCTAAACTAATTACAGGATAACTTACAATCACCAATTAACCTACTTGGTATGTCTTTGTGTGAGGAAACCTCAGCACCCTGGGAAAATCCATAAATTCCATGGAGAAGATGTACACACTCTGTACAGAATTGAACACTGAACACAGGAATGCTCCGAGCTGTACTAAATGCTACACTACTTTGGTGCCTAAATATCTTTACCTTTCTCTTCAAATGTCTCTTCAGAATTTTAAGTTTTTATTTCAGATTTCCAGCCTCTGCCATTTTTTGGCTTTTATACACAAAGCACTATTATATTTATTAAGTAGTAGATTCCGGTTAATTTGAGATAACACTTAAAGAACAAAATCTAATTGAGAAAATTGCTGGGATTCCCTTCATTTATTTGGGATGTTAAGCTGCTTAAATGGGGTAAAAGATTGCTGCTGAACTGGTTCTAACTAGAGTCAACCACAAGCAAGTATTTGGCCGTTAGATGCTACACTGTGCTTAGAGTGAACAATTTTTAAATAGTGTCAGTTGCATGTGTTTCTGTTCAAAAAGCAGAGATTTCTGTTACTGGTAGTTGGCAAGAAATAAGAAGAAAGACAATTCCAAGTTGTTTTGATCACTGCGGTTTCAAGCATTTAGGCTTGAAGATGTCAGAAATGACTGAGTGTGAGCATTAAACAATTTCACTACTTCATTTTAAGAACTACGAAGAATTTGAAGGTATAGACAATCATCTTGAATGTTAAAATGAAAATTTGCAAGATGCAATCATTGATAGCATTACATGAAGGCAGTCCATTATCTGCACTAGATGTCTGCACTGATTTTGTTCATTGAATACACCAGATACTCAATGCCAACAGATATGTAATTTTTTTTAAAAATAAAAGCTTAAATGCAAAACTCAACTTTAAACAGTAAAGGTTTATTTTTGAATAGGCAACTTATAATATTGGTTGTGGCAATGAATGTTAACAGAGGAAAACTAAAACTAGAGTGGAATCCAGTCAATACTGATTTTGTACTGTTACTATTCCAGATGCCGAGAACAAAATAAAAACTATGCCAGAATGTTAAGCCAGATAACATTTGTTGAAAGAGAGAGAACATAATTAACATTTTAAACTGATGACATATTAGAAATGATCATGGTTCACTGGCATTAAGCACATGCCCTACTATCTTAGCATGCTAAGTGGCTGCTTGTTTGGTACGTCTTTGAATCTTTGGTTCTCAATTATTACTTTTAAAATAAAAAGTTAGCATTATTTGTCACATGTACATTAAAACATTCAGTGAAATGCATCAGTTGCGTCAAATCAGATCAGCAAAGTTTGTGCTGGGCAACCATACTTCCCATGCCAATACAGCATGCCCAAAACTCACTAATCCTAACTGTACCTCTTTGGAATGTGGACACACTTAGGAAGCCCACGTAGTCATGAGGAGAATGTACAAACTTCCTACAGACAAAAGCGAGAACTGAACACCAATCTTACCGCTAGTGCTGTAAAGTGATGTGCTAAATGCTTATACTACTGCGTCTTAAGCCTCCCATCCTTTCTAAAAATTTGTACCAGGAGATTACGTCATTATGCATCATTTTTCCTCGGCATTTTCAGTCTTTGTAAGTGTTGTTACTATCCTGTTCAAGTCAAGTGAAGTCACTCTTATTGTCATTTCGAACATAACTGCTATGTACAGTACATAGTAAAAGTGAGACGACGTTTTTCAGGACCATGGTGTTACATGACACAGTACAAAAACTAGACTGAACTACGTAAAAAACAGCACAGAAAAAAACTACACTAGACTACAGACCTACCCAGGACTGCATAAAGTGCACAAAAGACATACATCTTTCAATGATGTATCCACGCATCCTTACTTTTATTAGAGTTTTATTCAACTAATCTTAGCCAACAAATCACTTGCAATGATCTACTGACCCCATTATTGCCTACTTATCTCAGGTGTTTCCAAGATTATCTTTTGCTCCCTTCATTTCATACACACATGCTTACTCTCTGTGGGATCATCCACAAACAGTTGACCATGTTCCCACAAGTTAGCTGGAAATATCTAGCTTTATTTCACCAATAACAAACTCCTTTGATGAATTTAATGCTGTTTATCTGGTATCTAACATTGGATGTAGGAGAAAAGGAAAACGATTTTAAACCTCCACTGCCTTGTGGCCGTACTCACTTTGGGAGTAAACCCCAATGAAGAAATCTGGAGCTGGATCCCTGAGGCAGTTTGATGTTGTTTACAATTTCACTCTGACAAACTCTGTGACAACACTAGTGCCAAGCTGTATCGGCGCTCACCCTTCTCTTGAACTACATCAGTGACGTGCAGAGGGGGAACCCGCTGAATGGGCAACAGCCAGTTCTTAAAATCTTCCCATCCAGGCTTGCGCCCTGGAGAGGACACAGTCTACTAGAGGCACAAACCCATGATCCCCTGGGATCGACGGTTGCCCACTAACATTGGGTGAACCAAAATTCTGGCAGCATTATCAACTGAAACCTGTGTCATTAAGACAGCAAAAAGGAGTCTTGTATTTACATCATCTCCCTTCTCCTTCCTATAAAGTACCAATGAAAGGAAACCTCTAATAAACAATCTTTCACTAAGTGCTCATTCATTGACTTTACCAATGAACACCCTCTGACAAAGAATAAAGAGGTAAACACAAAGTAAACTGCAGATGCTCTGGTCAAAGCAACACGTACAACACGCTGGAGGAACTCAGCAGGTCAGGCAGCATCAGTGGAAATATGCAGTCAATGTTTTGGGTTGAGGCCCTTTGTCAGGACCTGATGAAGGGTCTTGGCCCGAAACGTTGACTACTCGTTTTCAAAGAATAAAGAGGGTCATGTAGGGAAAGGAAAGATTACATTCAATATTGGTCTCTTACAATATCTATGCAGTAAATAGTGGCTAGCAGCAGAGGCCACTAAATTCCTGTTCCTTCCAAGTTCTGTTGGGAAACACCCAAAGATAACTGAGAATGCAATTACGTTTTATTCTTTCATAACAATCTAGTGAATACTTAGCCTTGTAACACCTACCAATCAGCCAACAAGGAACCTTGTCTTTAAGACATCTAAACAGCAGTATTTCAGATGGTTGTTCAAAAGCAGTAGCTCACTAGATGCAATTCATCTTGGGATTCTTTCTCCCTCTCCTGGAAGATGTACCACATCTCCCAAAAGTACAAGCATAGAAATGCTCAGCTGTATTGGAGTTTATCCTATGTCAATTAATATACTGCCACATTTTAAGAAGATTATTCCAGATAAACTCCCTCAAGAGAAATATACATAAAACATGTAAATACCTATTCACAGGGCCTCCTTATGGAATTCATTAATACTTTATTGTGCTGTAGGTTTTCTATGTTTCTTTATGGAATATGATCCCCAATTAAGCAAAGAACATCTGTATTTTTGTTTCATTTTGTAAACATTCTCAGTGCTTGTGGCTTTAATTAGACAAGCATTTTATTCTCCAACCTGGGCAATTAAGGAGTAAATGAACAGGAAGTCAGGTATCCAATGATTATCAGAATGTTCCTACCTTCTCATGTATCTCCTGAGTAGACTGTGCATCACAGAAGGCCACTGTCGCAACATCCTTCAGGACTGGCATCTCTACAGTGCAATCCCGGCCATCCAAAAGTGCCACTAATGGGCGTGGGTGCATTGGGCCATTTAAAATGGGAGGACGAATGCCTGGAAATAAAGTGAAAGACAGACAATGAAAACAGCAAATCATAAGAATAGCTGACTAACAGACCAGAAGAAGCTCTGCACCCACTCAATGGTTCTTTCATTTCTGAAATGGCTATTCAAATTGCCACTATGACAGAATAATACCATTCCTAGCTTGAGTCATAGATGAGCAATCAAATCACAATCCAGAACATTTGATAAATCATCCTGCCTTACCTCAAGAATGAAAAGCTCCCTGAAGACCAACATCCCCTCCGACTAATTGGAATCTCTAGACAATGACCAACCAAAAATGGAGTAAGAGGTTGTGAGATGGTATTGAGAATGGAGATCATGAATTGGGCATACACAGAAGCCCCAAACAAGCAACAGAAGGAGCACATCAGCTCAAATTACCCAACCATGCACCAATTTAGCTACCTTTTGCTCAATCTGCAGGAAAGCCTCTGGTTCCCACATTGGACAAGTTAACCACCTCAGAACTCCAGAATCTTATGGGATTACCTTAGGAAGATTGCCGCTGGACATTCCATGGTTTGGATGAGATATTTCTTCTCTTATGGAGGGCATTTGGAGAGAAGAACTATTCTCCCTAATGATCAAGCCAGTTTATATCTCAACCCGCAACATTAAAACAGATAATTTGGTTACCTTATTTCTGGTCATACAACTTTGCTATGCAAAAATTGGCAACTGTACTTTTATCAGAAGTGTTATACAAAACCAAATTGGTTGCAAACAGTTTTGGGAGATTCTAAGATAGGAAGCAGCCATGGATATAAATACATGTTTTCCCTTATTATAAATGCATATTTTCCTTATAACATTAATGTTTAGTACCTGCTTCTGTTTTAAGAATTGACATTTTTCCTTTAGATCCGTTAGTAAAGACAGAACATTATCTGGCATTTTTCAATCAATTGGACATCATTTTACATGGAATTAATTAGTTCCCATTAAAGACGCTGCACTGTCCTCCCTGAAAGAAATGCATCTAAAGCTGGATGCACTTGACTTGTTATTTACCTACTCTGACGCAAAGAGTGTGCGCCTCAACAAGTGCTCTTATCTCAGAACATTCACAAATCCTCCTGCTGGTACATCAAAATCTTTAATTTTGCAAGGAATTAAAAAGGATTCCCAAAAGTATCCACTACCCAATTATCTGTTCAATCCAACTGGATATTTTGCATCAATGCTTTGACAGAGTGAACAAGTTCAACTAGGAAAGCAAAAGCAAAATTTTCCTAACAAACCACATGTTTCTTCACCCATTAGTTGTTCCATGAAGTAAGAAGCCAATTAACTGGGAGGCTACACAAAAGCCAAATATACTGAGGAAATTCCCAGTATTGCACAAAGAGCCAAAGACCATTACTAGATATTTGAAAATAATCAACAGGTGAAATACTTTATACCAACCTCCTAACACATTACACTTTTGATCCAACCCCAGAAGATTTTATTTAATTTTTATATATCAACTTTAACAAAGTACAATTGATTATTTAGCTCAGTGTTGTAACCTGCCTGAATGCCCATTGTCCAGTAGCAATTAGTCTCAGTACTGAAGTGTTTTGAGAGATGGGTAATGAAACATGTCAACTCCTGCCTGAAAAACACTTGGATCTGCTATAATTTTGCCAACTGACACCACAGGTCCACTATCTTATTGGTTTTTCACTCAACCATGGGATATCTGGAGAGCAAAGATGCATACATTATGATGCTCTTCATCAACTACAGCTCAGCACTGAATACCATTATCCCCTCAAAACTAGTCAATAAGCTTCAAGACCTAGTCCTCCGTACCCCCTTGTGCAATTGGATCTTTGATTTCCTCACTTGCAGACCCCAGTCAGTTCAGACTGGCAACATCTCCTCCACTATCTTAATCAGCACAGGTGCACCACAAGATTGTCTACTTAGCTCCCTGTTCTACTTGCTTTATACTTCTGACTGTGTGGCTAAGCACAACTCCAAGGCCATATTCACATTTACTGATGACACCACTGCTGTAAGCCAAATCAAAAGGTACTGACAAATCAGCATAAAGGAAAGAGATTGAAAATCTGGCTCAGTGACACCACACCAACAACCTCTTACTGATGGTCTACAAGACCAAAGAGCTGCTTATTGGTTTCCTTCTCCTGAAGTCAGAGGTCTGTAAGCCAGTGCGCTTTGGAGGATCAGAGGTGGAGAGGGTCAGTAACTTCAAATTCCTCTGTGTTATCATTTTGGAGGACCTGCCCTTGGCCCAGCATGCAACTGCTATTATGAAGAAAACATGGCAATACCTCCTTTTCCTTAGGAGTTTGCAAAGATTCAGCATGATACCACTTTGACAAACTTCTATACATGTGTGGTGGACAGTATATCAACTGGCTGCATCACAGCCTGGTATGGAAACACAAATGACCTTGAATGGAAAATCCTACAAAAGGAATGGATATGGCCCAAGCCATCACAGGTAAAACCCTCCCCACCAACAAGCACATCTTCAGAAATTGTCACAGGAAAGCAGCATCCAGCAGAGGCCCTCATCACCCAGGTCATACTCTCTCCTTGCTGAAGAATGTACAGGAGCACCAGGACTATTATTACTAGGTTCAGGAACAATTATTACCATTCAACCAACACGCTCTTGAACCAAAGTTCACTTGCTTCATCATTGAAATGTTCTCACAACTGTTGACTTACTTTCAAGGACTCCATCTCATGTTCTCCATATTTACTGTCTGATTGTTTGTTTATTTGTTACTACTTCTTTTTGTATTTGCACAGTTTGCTGTCTTTTGCACACTGGTTGAATGCCCAAGTTGGTGCGGTCTTTCATTGATTCTATTATGGATATATTGTGTATGTCTGCAAGAAAATGAATCTTAGGGTTGTATATGGTGACACACATGTATTTTGATAATAAATTTACTTTGAACTTTGAGTGTGCCCATAAACGCCATCAGCCTGAGACATTATCAATCACAACTTCACACCTAAGGACTCATGTCTTGAGTTCTAAAAAAAAAATTTGTCTTTGCATTTGAAGGAAAACAACAACTATCAATTGTGTACTAAAACTATAGCACAAAAATATACTAGAAAGTCAAACAACATCACAGACATGGCATCTTTAAATGATGGGTGCATTGTTAGCTCTAATTATCTAAATTCCAGGAAGCAAATGGTTAAAATCAGAGCTGGTGAGTAGAAATGGCTTCTTTTCCTTGTATAATTATGACAAGGTAAAAGCATCTTCATTGTCCAGATGTTGCAGAACTGATTGAAGAGTCTGCTATTGAGCTGCTGTGATGAGAGGGAAAATGAAACAGATCCCGATTTAACCAATCTCTCAAAGCACTTCATCATGGTTGATGCAAGTGCTCCTGGATGATAGACACAGAGGCAGTTACTAGATTCTCCAGCATGAGTGAGTGAAGCAGGTGAGTACCCCAGAATGCCAAAGCGAGAGGTGGAAGATTCCATAAACACTCTAGCCCATTGATTAGCATGGGTCTTCAGCATTTGGACTAAATGTTTCCTACAGATTCATCCCCCTGAAGGATGCTTTGGAAGATCTTCTAAACTATTATTTTCATTCATCGGCTGCTATATCAAGGCAGAAAGACTTGCATAGCTATAGAAGCATTTAGATATTCATTGTTATACCTGGCTGGACTATATATAAAGTGCTGTTGGATCTGCAGTTCTGCTGAACATTGTGGGCATGATATGTTGGTGCTAGAATGTGTGGTGATACTTGTGGGCGCCCCTAATACATCCTTAAGATGTGTCAGCAACACAAACAATGCATTTCACTGTGTTTCAATGTACATTTAATAAATTAATTTGAAATCTCAACTGCAAATCTAATTTAAGATTGCAAGCTGTTTTCTTAAAATGGTCTACTCATGTTTTTCACTTGTTTTACAACAAATACACTGAACTCAAAAACTTCGTCTTAATTGGAGGCAATTGACATTTTCTTTCCACTAATTTGCCCTATCAGGCAGCTAATATACCCCAGACCTATTCCCAAATGTTCTCATTTCTTGCCTTTCTCTATGCTCCTGGATAAAATCATTTAAAATTACTCAGTAAATCAGGCAGCATTCATGCAAAAAACATAGGAAACTTATGTGACAAAACATCACTGTTCAGTCCAATTCATCTATCCAGCTCCAGGTGTGCAACCCTGTTTCCCCAAGAACACATCTAAGTTGTATTTAATGTGATGAGGGTTTCAGCCATTACCACCCTTTTGTAGGCAAGGTCCAGTTTTTGTCTTTTTTCCTCTTAAATCTCACCATTCTTTTTACCAATTTGTTTTAAACATATATTTCTGGTATTTGACTCCTTTGCTGAGAAGCAGCTCTCTCCTACTTGCTTGATTTTAGCTAAATTACATCTTCTCTCAGCCTTTACTGCTTCGAAGATCACAACCCTAGATTATTCACTCGTTCCTCGCCTCATTTTTTTCCATTCACCAGTAACATTCTCAAATTTCCTCTGCATCTTCTATGGTGCAATCATATTAATCCCACAGTTCGGTGCATAGAATTGCACGGAGCTCTCAAGCTCTGGTTTGACTTCTGCCACAAATAGTGCCCAATCTGCTGAGGGTTTCCAGCATAAACTAAAGATAGTGAAGTTATGTAGATAAATAATTTTTGTAACAATTAAATCAGAAATGTAGATAAAGGATGGGGTGAGGGTGAGAGGATGGCCATCAGGAACAGAGAAAATCATGAAAGGAAATCTGTGATAGGGTCCCCAAAAGCAACCTGTTGGTCGCTTGTGATTGGCTGAAGAGAGGAATTACAGTGGACTACCTTAGAGTGAAATCTGCTGTATCAAAGACACACCACAAAGGGGCAATCAGGATTCGCAAATATAACGCAACAAATCAGCATCATTAGACGTCAAGAAAGCAGTGTTTAAATAGGACGTAAACTGAAAAACATGGAAATAATGAATTTTTCAAAAAGTTTTGCAGATCAATAAATGGAATACACTCCAGTTACTGTTAAGTGAATCTACCCGTTAACTGTGTGCATCAAATAAAAACAAATGAGGAAAGCAGTTTCAAACCAGAGGCTGCTGCATCAGTGGAATTCATTGCCACAAACAGTTGTGGAGGCCAAGTCATTGAGTATATTTAAAGCAGATGCTGATAGCTTCCTGATTAGCCAGAGCATCAAAAATTATGGGCAAAAGGCAAGAGAATTGGTTTGGGGGGGGGGGGGGGGGGGAAGAGATAATAAATCAGCAATGGTGAAGTGGCCAAACAGACTAGAAGGAACAGAATTAGGCATTCTGCCAAATGTCTTATGATTTTTATTTTTATCCGACTATGCAAGAAAAAGTTTGTGAGCTCTTTGCAATTACCTGGTTTTCTGCATTAATTACTCAAAGCGTATTCTGATCTTTATCCACGTCAGAAAAATAGACAAACACAATCTGCCTAAACTCAATACACAAACAATATGAAGAACACCATTTAAACAATCACAGTCTAGGTTCAAAAAAAGTATGAACTTCTGAGGTAATGCCCTGTACAAAAGCTATTTGGAGTCAGGTGTTCCAATCACTGAAATGAAATTCCAGGTGTGGGTTGTAGAGGTGACCTGCCCTATAAAAGACACACAAAGTCAGGTTACTGAAAGAACCTGCTCTTCTCAAGAAAGATCTTCTTATGTGCACCATGCCTCAATTAAAACAATAGTCAGAAGAGCTTAGAAGAAGAATTGTAGAGATGCATGAAGCTGGGCTATAAAAGCATTTCTAAAGACCCGAGTGTTCATCTGTCCACAGTAAGAGAAAATGTCTACAAATGGAGGAAACTCAGTACTGTTGCTAGTCTTCCTAGGAGTTGTGCCCTGCAAAGATCACATCAAGATCACAATGTGCAATGCTGAGGGAGGTGAAAAAGAACCCAAAGGTAACAACAAGACTTGTAAAAATCTCTAGAACTTTCTGTAGCCTCTGTTCATCTGTCCATATAAGAAAAACACTGAGCAAGAATGGTGTTCTTGGAACAACACCAAGGAGGAAACCACAGCTCTCCAAAAAAAACTGCTGCACATCAAGTTTGCAAAAGATCACCTGGATGTTGTACAATGCTTCTGGAACAAAGTTCTGTGGACAGGTGAAAAACTAAGACAGAAAAGCACACCACTATATTTGGAAGTGAAAGGGCACTGCGCACTGCACACCAACACCAAAACCTCATGGCAACTGTGAAGCATGCTGGAAGAGGCATCATGATTTGGTGCTGCTTTGAAGCCTCAGGACCTGGACAGCTTACAATCATTGCGGGAACAATGAATTCAAAATTGTATCAAGACATTTTACAGGTGAATGTCAGGTTAGCAGTCCATCACCTGAAAGTTATTACAAGTTGGATGATGCAGGACACTGATCCGAAAGACAAAAGTAAATCAACAACAGAGTGGTTTAAAAGGAAGAAAATTTGTGTTTTGGAATGCCCAAGTCAGAGTCCAGACCTTAACCCAATTGAGATGCAGTGGCATGACCTGAAGAATGCTGTTCATGCAAGGTATCTCAGGAATACTGATAAACTAAAATAGTTTTATAAGGAGGAATGGTCTGAAATTCCTCCTTGCTATTGTGCAAGTATGTTCAGCAGCTACAGGAAACGTTTGGTGGAGGTTATTGCTGCTAAAGGAGGTTCAACTTGTTATTAAATACTTTTTCCAGCCTGGGCTGTGAGTGATTAAACAATGCATTCAATAAAGACATGAAAAGTACAATTGCTTGTATGTTATTAAGTTAGGCATGCTGTGTGATTTTGATGGATATCAGACCACATTGAGTAATTAATGCAGAAAACCAGGTAATTGCAAAGGGTTCACAAACCTTTTTTTTGCAACTGTTCAACCAAACAAAATAATGTTCTTCTGACCATGCTGCACCCACAAATCTCACACATCACATTGAACATTACCACAAATACATTAATAAAATGTAATTCAAAGTGCATGTGTGTGCAGCACAGGTAAACAGTAAACAGGTTCGCTGTCCTAATGACCATAAGACACGGGAGCAGAATTAGGCCATTCAACCCATCGGGTCCACTCCATTGTTCCATCATAGCTGATCCTGGATCCCACTCAACCCAATACACCTGCCTTCTTGCCATATGCCCTGACCAATCAGGAAACTATCAACTTCTGCCTTAAATATACCTACAAATTTGGCCTCCACCGCAGCCTGAGGCTGAACATTCCACAGATTCACTACACTCCAGCTAAAAAAATTTAGGCCTTACCTCTACTCTAAAAGGTCACTTCTCAATTTTGAGGGGTTATGCCCTCTAGTTCTCGATACCCCCAACACAAGCATCCTCTCCGCATCCACCCCATCTAGTCCTTTCAACATTCGGTAGGTTTCAATGAGATCCCCCTGCGTTGTTCTAAATTCCAGTGAGTACAGGCCCAAAGCTGCCAAATGCTCCTCATGTGTTAACCCTTTCATTCCCAGAAAAATCCTTGAGAACCTCCTCTGGACTCTCTCCAATGACAACACACCCTTTCTGAGATATGGGGCCCAAAACTATTGACAATACTCCAAGTGCATCCTAACTAGTGTCTTATAAAGCCCAAGCATTATCTTTTTGCTCTTATATTCTATTCCCCTTGAAATAAGTGCTCACATTGCACTGGTCTTCTTTACCACACATACAACCTGTACGTTAACCTTCTGGAAGTCTTGCACGAGGACTCCCACGCCCCTTTGCAACTCTGATGTTTCTCCCCATCTAGATAAAAGTCCACACTATTGTTTCTTTTATCAAAATACATTGTGATACATTTCCCAAAACTCAGGGCAAAAGGTATTCATTAGTTTCACAACCTGAGGGAAGTAGCTGTTACCTAGTCTGGAAGTCCTAGTTCTGACACTCCTGTACCTGGTAAATATCACAAATGGGGGGGGGGGGGGGCAGAGATTGATATTCTGGTGATCCTCTCAGCTGCTTTTACTATACTTTGTAGGGTCCAGCAGTCCAACACCTTACAGCTGTGCACCACAGAATGATACAGCTAGACAGGACATTCTCAGTGATGATCCTGTAGAAAGTTCTTAGAATGGGAGAAGGGTTTCCAACCCACATAATAGAACAATGCCAAGAAAATAGCAGATTGGGCTAATCACTAAGCCCATCATCCACCCTCCCTCCCCATTTCACCCAAGGCAGAGTTTCATAAACAATTACCAGCTATGTCATTTGTACCTTAGAATAGAAACAAAAAGGATTTTCATGTGATTGATGGAAACACATGGAAGCAATGAAGAATTTGAGTATCTCAGTTACCAATATATAGTGTCATTGCTGTATCTCAAATGGCTATGGAAGCCTTGGAATCAATAGAACTCTGTTCTTAACTCATACCACCACCCCATTGATTCCAAGGTGCTACAGTTCAGATGTGCTGAAGAAGATATTGTTATTGATAGAAATTTAGCTGACACCACTCTCCATACCACAGCATAAATCAACCTTTCCACTTTAAATACCACTGAAAAACATAGTTGCACTCTCAGAACTATTAAATATGACAAAATTATTACAGAGTCCACAGGACCAAGTTCAGGTAACTGCAGCAGGGAACAAATATCTTACCAGTCTTTGATATTTTGCCATTGATTTTTGAGGTTTGGTGATGCTTTCAGAATATCTGATACTCTATGAAGTGCTCGTTCTCAGCTATTTTGTAATTAGCTTAAGCTAACACATTCAATAAATTTGCGTATTTGTGGTCTTTTTCTTTTTCAATCTTTTTATTGAATTTCATATATAAAGAAAAACATAACATAATATAAATAGGTTATAAGTGCACTAGATTTGAAGTTAAATTTATAATAGGATAACAATATCTTATTAAATATCAGCCAAAAAAAACTTACAATAAACAATCAAACCTATTTTGATTGAACATGAAAAAGAATAAAAAGTCATCAAAAGAAAAAAAAATGTAAAAATGCACGAAAAAATGTATATTAAAAAAAAATAAACCTAAACTAACATGGGCAATAATACCAGTTTATATGAGTATGACAGTGTCAAAAACTCCGGAACTCCATACCAGAACAAGAATAAAAAGAGAAAAGGTCTGAAAGAGGCCAAATTAATTCATATGAAAGTGTCGAATGAACGGTCCCCAAGTTTCTTCAAATTTAATTGATGAATCGAAAATAGTACTTCTAATTTTTTCTAAACTCAGACAAGAGATAGTTTGAGAAAACCACTGAAATGTGGTAGGAGGGTTTACTTCTTTCCATTTTTGTAATATAGACCTTCTGGCCATTAATGTTACAAAGGCAATCATTCGTCTGATTGAAGGGGAAAGTCGACTACCATCCTCATTTGGTATACCAAAAATTGCAGTAATAAAATGAGGTTGTAAATCAATATTCCAAATTGAGGAAATGGTAGCAAATATGTCCTTCCAGTAGTTATGTAAAGTGGTACATGACCAAAACATGTGGGTCAGTGAGGCCACATCTGAATGACATCTGTCACATTGAGGGTTAATATGAGAATAAAATCGAGCAAGCTTATCTTTAGACATATGAGCTCTACGTACGACCTTAAATTGTATTAAAGCATGTTTAGCACATATAGAAGAAGAATTAACCATTTGTAAAATTTTTTCCCATTTTTCTGTTGATATATTATATTGAAGTTCTTTTTCCCACTCTTGTTTAATTCTACCTGATATTTCTGGTTGTATCTTCATAATCCTATTATAAATAAGAGCCACTAATACTTTCTGACAAGGATTCAGGGTAAAAATCATGTCTGAAAAATCTGTCAAAGTTGAATTGGGAAAGGATGGTAAAACTTCATATAAAAAATTTCTAATTTGTAAATATCTGAAAAAATTAGATTTAGGTAAATTAAATTTGTTGGAAAGTTGGTCAAAAGACATCAAACTACCTTCAAAAAAGAGATCACGAAAACATATTATACCTTTCCTTTTCTATATGCTAAAAGCTTGATCTGTTAAAGAAGGTTTAAAAAAGAAGTCAAGTAAGATAGGGCTATCAAGAACAAAGCTTTTCAGAGTAAAAAACTTACGAAACTGAAACCAAATTCGTATTGTATGTTTGACAATAGGATGGGATATCTGTTTATTGAGTTTAACTAAATCAACAGGAAGAGAAGAACCAAGAACGGAGAATAAAGAATATCCTTGTGCAACATTACATTCTAAATTTACCCACTGTGGGCACAATGGTGAATCCAAATCTAGTTTCCAATATATTAAGTTTCGAATATTATTCCCCCAATAATAAAATCTAAAGTTAGGTAAAGCTAAACTACCATCTTTTTTAGATTTCTGTAACTGTCTTTTACTTAACCTGGGATTTTTATTTTGCCACACAAATGAGGAAATTTTTGAATCAATGCTATCGAAGAAAGATTTAGGAATAAAAGTTGGTAAGGCTTGAAATAAATATAAAAATTTCGGTAAAATCATCATTTTAATAGCATTAATCCGACCAACTAATGATAAGGATAAAGGAGACCATCTAGTAGTAAGTTGTTGAATTTGATGAAGCATGGGTAAAAAATTCAATCTGAATAAATCTTTATACTTCTTAGTAATTTTTATACCTAAATAAATAAAGTTATCAGTAACAACTTTAAATGGTGTCCTGTCATTCAATAAAGTTTGCGCATTTAAAGGAAATATTTCACTCTTATCCAAATTTAGTTTATAACCAGAAAAACTACCAAATTGAACCAACAGGGATAGAATAGCGGGAATAGACCTATCAGGATCAGAAATATATAACAACAAGTCATCAGCATAAAGTGATAACTTGTATAACTTTTCATTACGAGTAATACCAAAAATATTAGGAGATTCACGAATAGCAATGGCTAAAGGTTCTAATGCAATATTACATAATAAATGTCTTAAGGGACAACCTTGTCTCGTACCACGAGTTAATTGAAAAAAAGAGGATCTATAATTATTTGTAAGAACAGAAGCAACAGGTTTATAATATATTAATTTAATCCATGATATAAAATTAGAACTAAAATTAAAATTTTTCAAGGCATTAAAAAAGTATGTCCATTCAACTCTATCAAAAGCTTTCTCAGCATCTAATGAGATAACACATTCTGAGGTTGTGGGTGAAGAAGTATAAATTATATTAATCAATTTTCTAACATTAAAAAAGGAATACCGATTCCTAATAAAACCAGTTTGGTCTTCTGAAATAATCTGTGATAATACTTTTTCTAACCTAATAGCTAAAATTTTTGTAAGAATCTTAGAGTCTACATTTAATAGCGATATAGGGCGATAAGATGCACATAAAGTAGGATCTTTATCTTTTTTAAGAATTAGAGAGATAGTAGCTTCATAAAAAGACTGGGGTAATCTCTTCTTAGTAAATGCATCATTAAAGATTTCACATAACCAAGGGGAAAGCAAAGAAGAAAAAGTTTTAAAAAATTCTATAATATAACCATCAGGACCAGGAGCTTTCCCTGAATTCATTGATGAAATAGCCTCTCCTACTTCGGCCATAGAAATAGAAGCATCAAACACACTTCGATCTTCATGACAGTTTGGGAATACTTAAATTGTTAAAAAAAATTATCCATCATGGACAGATCGCCATCAAATTCTGATTGATATAAAGATTTATAAAAATCTTGAAAAGTATTATTAATTTCTTTATGATCAGTAGTCAGATTACTGTCTTGTTTACGAATTTTAATAATTTGTCGCCTAGTCAAAATAGCTTTTAATTGGTTAGCTAACAATTTACCAGTTCGATCACTATGAATATAAAATTGAGCCCTGGTCTTAATTAATTGATTCTCAATTGAAGAAGATAATAATAAGCTATGTTCCATTTGAAGCTCAACTCTCTTCTTATAAAGTTCTTTGGTAGGAGTAACGGAATAAATCTTATCAATTTCTTTAATTTTATCCACCAATAAAGCTATATCTAAATATCTTTGTTTTCTTTTACCAACGGAATATGAGATAATTTGTCCACGGATAAAAGCCTTGAAAGAATCCCAAAGTATTCCTCTGTCAATCTCTTCGGTATAATTTGTTGAAAAAAATAAGTCAATTTGTTGTTTTATGAAGGTAATAAATTCTGGATCTTGAAGCAAAGTAGCGTTGAGTCTCCAAGATCTTGTATTAATGGAAGAGTCTGAAATCTTGATAGATAACTTTTAAGGTGCATGATCCGAAATGGCAATAGAATCATATTTACAATCAGTAACATCTGTTAATAAACGATGATCAATAAGGAAATAATCAATTCTAGAATAACTATGATATACATGTGAAAAAAATGAAAATTCTTTATCTTTAGGGTTCAAAAACCGCCATATTTCAGTAATTCCCGAATCAACCATAAAGGAATTAATAAGTAAGGCTGATCTATTCGGAAGAGTTCGAATAGGTTTAGATCTATCCATCAAAGGATTCAAACAACAATTAAAATCTCCACCCATTATCAACATATATTCATTTAGATTAGGGAGGGAAGTAAATAAACATTTAAAAAATTCAGGGCAGTCAAAGTTTGGAGCATAAATATTAACTAGAACCACTTTTCGATTAAAAAGTGAACCAGTAATCAACAAAAATCTGCCCTGTGGGTCAGAAATAATTTCATGACGTGTAAACGAAATTGAGGGGTCTATAAAAATAGACACACCCCTAATTTTGGCGGTACAATTCGAGTGAAATTGTTGACCCTTCCAGAACCTAAAAAAGCATTGATTATCCTCACTCCTAATATGGGTCTCCTGTGCAAAGATAATATTAGCATTCAGTCTATGGAATACTTTAAATATTTTTTTACGTTTAATCGGATGATTTAAACCATTAGTATTCCAACAGATAAAATTAATAGACTTATCCATCATGCCAATATTGATTGTGTATATCATAAAAGGTTAAAAAGACACATAACCCATAATTCAGGAAGAAGAAAAAATGATTCAGGAGCAACCGGAGAAAATGACACCTCAACAATATTAATAATTTAAAGTTGGCCCATAAACTAAAAGCAAAAAAATAAAAAGCAAAAGCGTGAAAAAAGATCCCTACCCACTCCCCCAACCCCTTGAGAAAAAGCCAAGCGGCAGGCGCACAAACTAATACTAATATTACCCCCATTTCAAGATGGCAACTCCATGAAAAGATAAAAAGAGATTATAAAACATCCAGATTTAAGTACAGGGTTGCAAAAAAAAAGAATATATATCAATCAAAATGAAAAAAATAATATAATAAAGTAAAAGATCATTAATTAAAAAAGGATAAACATTAAAGTTTGAAACAGTGTAATATGCCTTTAAAAAAAATCCATATTCAAATACAAAAAAATGACGTTTCAAAAGCAAAGACTTATGGGAAGAAGAAACGACATTTTGAAAAAGCCATATTACAAAATATAAATGTAAATTCACCAATCTATTAAAAAAAAGTTTAAAGAAAAGGTTATCAAAATAGAATTAAAAAAGGATTCAATAACCACTACAATATAAAAAATTCGTCCCATTCTCAAATACAAGCAAACAAATGAATGCTTACAGAAAGCAAAGTCTTATGGGAAGAAGAAACGACATCTTAAAAAAAGAAATCATTATTACAAAATATAAACATGTATATCCAATTCAGAAAAAAAAATTAAGAAAAAAGACATTATAGTAAAAAGAGCATCTATAAACCATGATAATAAAAAAAAACGGGTCTACAGACCAAAGTAAAAAGCTATAACGCAGCTTCATAAGCTAAAGCCCAAAACGAAATGGCATCTTCTCTCCAAAACTTCTTCAACATAACACATAGTTCAGCTTATGCTGGAAGATCGATGTTCTTCGACGAATTTCTTCGCATCTTCCGGAGTATTAAAAAAGCGCTGACTGTCGTCACTCAACGTAACTCTGAGATTCGCTGGGTATCTTAAAGCTTGTTTAAATCCAATCGAATGAATCTCTGCCATCACTGGTTTAAAAGTGATTCTTGCTTTCATTACTTCAAATGAATAATCTTCAACAATACGAAACGTGTTACTTCTGTAAGAAATCATACCTTTCTGACGAGCTAGTCGGATTAAAAGTTCTTTCTCCCGAGGATAATGGAGGAGAACAATCACAGCTCGTGGCTTGTCTCTCGAGATTGAAAATCTCGAAACTCTGTGGGCACGATCAATAGTAGGTTTAGCTTTCAAAACATCAGCGCCAAAAACTTCCCATAATAAGTTAGAGAAAAATTCAGTTAAGTCACCAGATTCAACATTTTCGGGAAGCCCGATGATTCGCAAATTCTGTCTGCGAGATCGGTTTTCAAGATCGGTGATTTTAAACTTATAATGCTCTACTGTTTTAGCAGTCGACAGTACCTTCTTCTCCAGTGTTTTGATTGTACGTATTTTCACAAATTAACTTATCAAGAGCTGCGAACTTTTCTTCATGTCGTTCAATATCTGCTGCCTGCGATTGTAACTTCGTATCAAACGATCTAACGGCTTCTTCGAGCCCAGACATTTTCGCAGTAAGCTTATTTTCCAGACTTGTCATTTTACTTTCCAAACTTGCAAGTTTAGTATCCAGTTTAGTATCCAGAAGATTAGAAATTGCCTCAATAGATAGAGGCTCTTTAGATGATTTCTTAGGTGCAGACATTTTAAGTTTGGAAAGATTAAATCAAGTATTATTTTAGAAAAGAAATAAATCGTAAGTATCAACCCATGTAATAAAGATGAAAAGATTTGATTAAAGGGTGATTATAGTTTAAAAAATGAAGAGCGCCTAAAAGGCAGGTGTTTACGTCGCCATCTTGAAACTCCGCCCCCGCGTATTTGTGGTCTGGCAAAGAAAATTCTAAAATGGGGCCATAACTGGCACTTTCATTATTGACTAGCAACCTCAGATGACCAATTCAGAAGTACACTGTACCTGATTCCTTGGTACCCACATAAAGATGTTAAGAATGACAATGTGGACAAAGCTCATTGGGGTGGGGGGGGGGAGAGAGAGAAAGAGTGCAAGGTTAACCACAACATTTTGCCTTGGCAACAATCATTTCTTCTTTTCCTCAATGTCATCAAAACAAAAGAACAAGTGATTTGGCAGGGGATGGGAACCAGAGTGACAGGGTTGTTGATTTACAAGCAGAGGTAGTGTATAATGAGACTATCAAGAAAGACAGATCATAGAGCAAAATTGTAGTCAGTGGGATGGGCTGCAGGGGGCCAAAATTAAAAAGGATGACAAATAGAGGACTGAAGGTGTTATATTTGAATGGAAGTAGTATACAAAATAACGTATAAGTTCTTGTAGCATAGTTAGAGACTGGCAGGTATGATATGGGTATCAGAGTCATGGCTTCTTAACTGGATACAAAATGGCTTGATATGGCAACTGCTTCACAGGTGAACACAAAAAATTACAGGAAGTTGTGGACCGACCTCAGCACATCACAGAAACCACTTTCCCTTCCATAAGCTCAGTCTATATTTCTTATTATCTCAGTAAAGCAGACAACATAGTTAAAGAACCAACCCACCATGAATATCCACTTCTCATCCCTCCCATTAAAAAGGCACAAAAGCCAGAAAACATGCACAACTAGGCTCAAAACAGTTTCTACCCCACTGTTTTAAGACGACTGAGTGGTTCCTTAGTATGATAAAATGGATCACAATCTACTTAGCAATGACCTTGCACGTTACTGGTAGCCATTACATTTAATTCTGCATTGTTATTGTTTCAGCTTGTATGACCTCAATGCACTGTAATGAATTGAACTGTATGAACAGTTTGCAAGATAAGCTTTTCACTGTACACTGGTTGACTCATGTACAATCTCAATTCATTCAATGGTGCGAAGTTGGGCAATGTGGAAGAGATTTAGGTATATGCATGAACAAACCACTAAACTTGATAAAGTGATGCTTCAGTTATTAAACCCTGTTTGGGTGCAACCTGGAGCAGCACAATCAGTTTTGGACATGGCCTCATAAAACTAGAGGATGTGCAGTCAGAATGATGGATGGGCTTAAAATTAAAATATGTGAGCAGTTTATAGAAATCTGATGGATGGTCTCATTTTGTAAGATTACAGCTTGTTCTAATCAAGAACTTAAAATAATTAAAGGATTCAAGATAGAAATATTGAAATTACTGTGTTCCGTCCTCAAGCTTGATTTCCCTGAGCCATTTAGGAGTTGAATCAGGAAGCAAATGAACCCATATAAAAAATGTTCCTGAAAATCCACAACAATCTTTAAATTTGTACTTTAAAGTAACAAAGATTCAGCAACACAAGTGCAACTCTAGCAGGGGAAA
The DNA here is from genome assembly GCF_030144855.1 of Hypanus sabinus. Taxonomy (NCBI): domain Eukaryota; kingdom Metazoa; phylum Chordata; class Chondrichthyes; order Myliobatiformes; family Dasyatidae; genus Hypanus; species Hypanus sabinus. The sequence continues at coordinate 17,850,347 of NC_082720.1, forward strand.
AAAATTCTAGTAAGGTCGACTCTTTGAATGCAGAGCCTCAAGTGTAAAAATAGATCCAATAAACAAGCAGAATATTAAGCATATCAATTACCTTTTTAGCAACTTCAATATTCCAGAAACTTCTACTGGGTTAAGCAAACTGGGAAATATGCCAGAGGAAAATATTGCTCAGACACAGGTCTGGTGTCATTTTCACAGCAAACTGGAGATTCTACCTTCCAACAGTTAAAATGAAATCTCACTGCAGCCAGGAAACCACAAATGTAAGGAGGAACTCACCCAACAAAGTGACCTCTCCATTGTTAGTAAACATTACCTTTCCAGACGAAAATGCAGCACAGATCCTTATTCTTCCACCACTGACCCTCACACAAATCCATCATTTTCCTCCATTTTCACTGACAGCACTCAAAAACTATGATAATCGACCATACACAAAGCCCCGCAACTTCAAACAATCAGCATTGGAAAAGGAGAGCATATCGGCATTTTGCAGGTGGTAATAATCATGGTGAGGAATGGAGCTGATGCATGGGTCGGGTTTGGTAATGACATTGTTCAATCACCCGTACTTTAAAGTAGCTGATTGTTTAAGATGTAGTTCTTGAAAGCTACAGTTGCAAAAAAACTTCTGTGAACACTTTGGAATTACCTGGTTTACTGCATTAATTACTCAAAATGTAATCTGATCTTTCTCTATGTCACAGTAATGAATATATTCTGCCTAAACTAATAGCACACTAACAATTGTATTTTTTCTTGACAATACTAAGTACACCATTTAAACAACTACGGTCCCAAGTTCAAAAAACTGTGACAGCCTCTGGGGTAATGTCATCTACAAAAGCTATTTAGAGTCAGGGGTTCCAATCAATGAAACACACAAAGTGCTGGAGGAAATCAGCAGGCTAGGCAGCATCTATGGAAAAGAATACACAAGTCAACATTTCAGGCCAAAACCCTTTATCAGAACAGATCAATGGGACTGGAGGTGTGGGTTGTAGAGGTGCCCTGCCTTAGATAAAAAAAGGCATGCAAAGTCAGGCTACTGACAGAGCCTGTTCTTCTCAAGAAAGATCTGCTTATGTGCACCATGTGTCAAAACAACTTTCAGAGAAATTTCAAATAATTGTAGTGTTGCTTGAAGTTGGAAAAGGCAACAAAAGCATTTCTAAAGACCTGAGTGTTCATCAATCAACAGTAAGTGAAATTGTCTACAAATGGAGGAAACTCTGTTGTTACTCTCCCTAGGAGTGGGCTTCCTGCAAAGATCACACCAAGATCACAATGTGCAATGCTGAAAGAGATGGGAAAAAACCCAAGGGTAACAGCAAACAACCTGCAGAAAACTCTAGAACTTGCTAAAGTCTCTGTTCATATGTCCACTACAAGAAAAACACTAAACAAAAATGGTGTTCATGGAAGGACACCAGAGGAAACAACTGCTCTCCAAAAAACAATTGCTGCATGTCTCAAGTTTGCAAAAGACCATCTGGATGTTGCACAGCACTCTGGGACAATGTTCTGTAGATGTGTGTGACAAAAGTTGAACTTTTTGGTAGAAACGCGTTCACTAAAGACATGAAAAGTACAATTGTTTGTGTGTTATTAGTTTAGGCAGATGGTGTTCGTCTATTATTATGACTTAGGTAAAGATCTGGCCATATTTTATGAGTAATTAATGCAGAAAACCAGGTATTTGCAAAGGATTCACAAACTTTTTTTGCAATTGTACATGCTCACAATTAATTGAATTTTTTAAACAACAAATAGGTCGAATATTACATAATTTTGCAAAAATAGAAAATACCAAGAAATGCTTCAGGACTTTGAGGAATAGCCCTTAAAAGCAATTTACATACCTTAGAACCACTTCTGACAGTGTAATGAATAGACTGGAATTAAATAATTAAATTACAAATTTCTGAATCTCCACCTCTAATTTATTACAATGATACAACTCTACAGGGGGGGGGGTGACAAGTTACTGCAGTGTACAAGTTGGAGTTCCATGCAGATACACTTCACGTCAAGTGATTAAAAGCTTAAACCAAGCAAGGGCTTAGATGGAGAGACTCCGGATCTTAAGGGAATTCCAGAGTATCGCAGCTGAAAAAGTATCTAGTCATTGTCTGATCTGTACAGCTGACAGGTAATCAATTAGATGAACTTTTAAAGAAGAACGTAGTCCTAAATCGCTAGAACTGGATTTGCAGAATAATAAATAATCTATCAATAGATGTTTTAGCCTGGATTGACAGCTAAAAAAGGTGTTTAGAAGAGCAAGTGGAGACCCGAATGAAAGACAAGATTGACAGGGTGAAATCTTCTTATAGGAGTCCAGAACCAGGAATCACAGATTTTAAGAAAAGCAGGAGGGGTTGGGTCAAGCATTTAAGACAACAATAGCAAGAAATCTTCTTGAGTATTATAAATCTTTGAAACTCCCTTCCTCAAAAGAGGACTGGAAACAAAATCTTTAAACATTTTAAAAATAGATATTTCATAAGGTTCTAAACATACCCCAAGAAAAATGCAGGAAGAAAATATTGCTCAGACACAGGTCGACAGAAACATAAAATTGAGGCCATTATCAGATTAGTTCTAAATTTATAAAACTGTGTAACAGACTTAAGCATTCTAATTAGGAACACAAGGCTCATGTGAAAAGTTTCAACCTGAAATTTGGACCATCCATTTTCCTCCAGATGCTGCCTGACCCACTAAGTTCCTCTAACAATTTGTTGCTCTAGGTTCCAGTATTTGCATTGCTTGTCTTCAGTGAAATTTTCTTGTTCAGTTCAACACCCAAAAAGAAAGTCAACTCCTACACTGACTTTCCAAAAAAAGACAAAGTTCATATTGAAAGAAACAAATCACAAGATTAACAAAAGTTTTTTTTTCAAATTATTCTACAGAAAAGATTTGGTTTTTCCAGTACCTTATATCCCTCCTTTCTATGCCAAAATACCCAATTTGCTTAATCATACATCAAAGCCTAAAACTACAAAGCTTCAATTATAAAAGGGACTTGACAACTAAAGCTGGAGACCGAAGCATTATGGAGAATAAGGAGTGAGAAAAACAGGAATTCCCATGTAGGAAATTGTGCTTTGCACAGCAAAGCGCATGAGATATTGTGATGTGGAAGGTGATTTATTTGGCTGTGACTTGAGAGAGGAATAAATATGGCAGAACAAACAGGATTCCAATAATTGTGATGTTATATTACAAGAGCAGAGCTCAAGGCATTTGTGAACTCCAGTGAAATATTCAATATGAGCTTTAAATTCCTTGCCAGGTTTCTGTTATCATAAATAAGAAGTCTAAATATAACACCGACAGACCGCCTCACTCAGCAAGGTCAAAATAACAAGAGTCAAAAGCAAAATTTTTGCACTTGTAGAGTTTTTTTTCATCCAAAGGATGTAACTATGGTCTCATTAATACTTGACTTCAAATTCTATTTGATAGAACGAGGAAGTGACTGGATGTGTTATATTGAATTTATGAATTAACCTTGCAAATTCTGAATCTTAAAAATTATTTTCCAACATGAATTCCTAAACTCAACTAGGAAAATACCATGGCAGAAAATAAAAAATTGTAATTTTTTTTAACTTCAAACTCAATTCTATCATTTGTCGGAGACATGGTCATGCCTCAACTCTTCCAAATGATTAGTCCTTTCACTATCAAAAGGGCTAACATCAGCAAATCTGCATTTTTTATATGAATATTACAACAGAATGGTACCTAATGACAGTGTTTAAAGACATTGTGAATAACAAACCAGACTTTCAACAGGAAGGATATTATGTGAATCACTGTTATATTTCAGCCTTTTTTTATACCCAAGCTTTCCACATGCAACATAAACCTCAAATTCCAGTCTGTTGCTCCCCACAGCTGATCCTAAATTATTCAATGTATATGTGGATGTTCATTTGGGGCAAGGGAACACAAGGACGTAATCCCTCAACATCTTGAGGAACAGCCTTAATCAGTTAGAAACACCCCAGCCCTAGTAAAATGATGATGAACGATCTCAAATTAAAAAGGCATAATAAAGTGTGGAAAGATGAAGCTTGCTTGCTATTCCTACATCATAAAAGAGTGACCCTTAAAGGAACCAAATGCAGGTAGCTCCTTTAAATACAAGAAATTGTTTTACAGAATAACAAAATTCGCACAGGAAAAAAGGCTATTGCAGAAGATTTTACTGCTGATAAGGCATAAATGCAGTTTATTAGATGGGTTGAAATGTTTTTAATGCAAGTAGAATTAAGAACAAGGGTGGTGAACTTGAGAGCACAGAATGGTACATAGAATTACATGTTGCGGCAATTACAAGACTTGGCTGTGCAAGGACACAATTGGCTATTTGACAGGGAGTGGCACAGCTAACCAGGGATAGTATCACAGCTGTAGAAAGGAAGGACGTCATGGGTGTCATCTATTGAGTCAGTATGGGTGAAGCCAGTAACAGGAAATGAACAATCATACTACTGGGAGTACTCTAGACCTCACAATAGCAACAGGGATGTTGAGGAGCAGGTAAATTGGCAGATTTTTGAAAAGTGTAAAAATAACAGGGTTGTTGTCAAGAGTGACCTCAACATCCCTAATATTGACTTGCATCATCTTAATGCAAAAGGTTTAGATGGAGCAGAATTTGTTAAGTTGTGTCCAGGAAGGATTCCTTACACAGTATGTACACAGGCAAACTAGGAAACACCATGTACAAACAAGCTGGATGAACTCAGCAGGTCGGGCAGCTTGTTTGTTCGTGTTGATTTGACCACAGCATCTGCAGTGTAGTTTGTGTTTACTGGGAAACACCATACTGGATCCAATACTAGACAATGAATCTGGTCAGGTGACGGATATCAGTTGGTGAGGATTTCAGAAATAGTGAACAAATCTCCCTCATCTTCAGCATAGTCATGATTAAGGATAGGGACTGATAATGAGAAAATATTTAACTGGGAAGAACAAATTATGATGGTATTAGGCAGGAACTTGGGAGCGTAAACTGGGAATAGATGTTCTCAGGTAAACACTTAACAGAAATGTGGAGGTTGCATGGTGTTCTGGATAGGTTTGACCAATGACAGAGAAATGATGGCATGAAGAAGGAATTATGGTTGACAACAAAGCTGGAACATTTAGTCAACAGGAAGGAGGAGTCAGGAAGAGACTGACTGTCTTAGCAAATAAAATTTAAAAACATCCAAGCCATTGTACATACACACAAGGATGACTAGATTGTGAGCATGACCACTCAGAGATACAGGAGGAAACACACAGAAGCAGAGGAGAGGTCCTTAATGAATACTTTGCTTTAGGGTTCACCAGAGAGGACTGTGACAAATAAAAGGTCAGCAAAGAACAGGCTTAAGAGCTGGACATTGTCAAGGATGAGAAAAAGGCAGTGCTGGATCCTCTGTAAAACATGATAGATAAACCGCCACTTCCTGGGTTACTACAGGAAGCAAGGAAAGAAATTGCTGGGGCATGACAATGAAGTTTGTGTCCTTCCTAGCCACAAAAGTAATACCAGAGGATTGAAGGATGTCAAATGGTCCTTTGTTTTAAAAAGGTAATAGGGATAATCCAGGGATTTATAGACCAGTGAGTCTTACATCAGTGCTCTATCCAAAAACTCATGAGGCATAGGATCTATGGAAACTTAGCTGTGTGAATTTGGAATTGGCTTGTCCATGGAAGGTGGAGGGGGGGGGGGGGGGTGGTAAAAGACGGGAGCATATTTTGCCTGGAGTCCTTGACTAGTGGTTTTCTGCAGGGATCTGTACTGGGACCCTACTGTTTTTGTTTTAAAACAAGAGTCTTGGATAAGGAAGTGAAGGGGGAGTAGCAAGTTTTCAGATGACAAGAGGGTTGGTGGTGTTGCAGAAAGGGTGGAATATTGTTGTAGGTTACAAAAGGATATAGACTGGATGCAGAACTGCATGGAGAAATTGTAGATGAGAGTTCAATCTGGAAAAGTGTGAAGTGATACATTTTGGAAGACTGAACTTGAAGGCAGGATTCTTAGTGAGAAGGATCGCTCACCCATGTTGCCATGTAAGTCAATAGGTTGGTTAAGGTAATCTGGTGTGCTCGCCTTCATTAGTCAGGTTATGTTGCAGCTCTATAAAATTCTGGTTAGACCATGTGTATTGTGTTCAATTCTGGTTGCTTCACTATAGGAAGAATGGGGAAGCTTTATAGAGAATGGAGAGAAGATTTACCAGGATGCTGCCTGGATTAGAGAACATGTTTTATGAGGAAAGGTTAAGCAAGACTGGGCTTTATTCTTTGGTGTAAAAGAAGATGGCTAATACCAGAGGTTATCAGATGAAGGTGAATGGAGGAAAGATGTCAGAGCCAAGTTTTGCATCTCTTATGATAGGCACATGATACAAGAAAAATTTAGGGATACGAGCTGCGTAGAAGGGCTAGATTAATCATAGAGTAAACTTATACAAGTCTGTACAAAACTGTGAGCCGAAAGGCCTGTATTATTCATGTTCTATGAATAGTGAGTACAGTAATGGGAGTAGCTTCAAAAGGCTGAAGGCTAAAAAAAAGCCAAAAGGTGAGAGAAATAAGGACAAAAATAATGATTGCATTGACTGAGTCTCAAACATAATGCAAAGATAAATCTAGACAGAGTCAGCAAGTTTTATTACATTATTAGCCATTAGTCTAAGAATTTGGTTCAGAATATAGTTTGGAATGCTTCCCATCACAACATACAAAATAGTTCTCCTTAATTGTTGGAAACATTCAAAGTTTAGATTTTCTCTGGCTATACAAAGGAGCACAGGCCAAATGCAAAGGTAATCTGTAACTAGGCTAAAACTGCAATGCATTTCTCCAGATCAAAAAACGACAATGAGGTATTTACCATATCTTCACCATTGTTCATTTGGTAATCAAAGCATTAACTCATTCCCTAAGACGTGGTTTAAAATTGGCAACCAGCTTTAAATATAAGATTTGACAATGATCTATTGTATGTGATCCAAACAAAGGAAGAAGATGACGACTGTTGAGGTGAGCATACTGAAATCATTAGATTATTTATTTTAAAAGCTTGCCATTCAGATGGAAGACTATCAGTTTGCAGTGATAACCATTTGTCTTTACACACTCAATGCCTGATCTGCTGTATTTCCAGTAACCTTTTAATCACTTCTAAAATGTTTTTGTATGAACTTAATTGATTCACTAACATCAAGTTCTAAGAAAATGGGTGATGTTCAGAACTACTGTCATTTGTGACCAGGTATCCAGGAATCTTCCAAAATTTACAGGCATTCCTTAAGAGTCTGCATAAAAGGAATCATAATGATTCCTTCCATCTTTAAAGCAAGGTTTGCTTGGATATGACCTCTCGGCAAATCGTTCTAACTGTTAGTGGCACTCATCACCATCTTTTTAATAATGGCAACTCCAACTGCTCTTGTCTCTTGCTGACATAATTTGGGGGCTAAACAAAACCTTGCCAGGTTCAACTTATGCCATTCAATGTCTACACTGTGGACTTGATAGATCAGCCATCTTTGTTCCTCTTGTATCTCCCTCCACTATATCAATTCATTTGCAAAACATCTTCATGAATGACTACATTGATGTTGAAAACTTAGACAAAAGGCACAAGCACCTGGTCCCCAAATTAATCCTTCCCATTTAGTCATATGTTCTCCCAAATGACCAATCCAGAACACTGAAACAACTTGGTATTTATAATCACACCTTTTGTACAACTACCATTAATCCCCTGCAACTTCTTTAGCAACTTTCCCTCTGAGAATTTTGCCATTTTTCATCCTGCTTTGAAGTCCACACAAAATATTTGGTGGAGGTCAAATATCACTGCATTATTTCCCTCACCTCTAAATCAGGTGTCACCTTTGGCGATATTAATCTCCATCTCAAATTATGCTGCTTCAACTGAATTCATTGGCCTCTTCTCTTTGATACAAATATCCCAGGGCTTGCTCAAGGTTACCCTCCATATTTTCCATCTCATATGCCCTCATTACTCCCAATCACAGATCAAGATCCACACATCTGATCATCTTCTATCACACCCGTTTTATGTCCCCTTAACCTTACTTTGTTGCTTCTATTGGATCCTGGTGCTTTTGTGATTCAGGTTTCTTTGGAAGTCAACAATAAGGCATAAAACTAGCAGCTTACAGTCATTTAATTGAGTGTTACAAGAACAAAGAAAAGGAGTGAGAGAAGAAAATAAGGTCGTAGACATCCTCTACAAAAACTAGTCAAAACTAGTGATAAGAATTAGCCAATAAAATAGTCAGATTTAAGTAGTCTGACACCTGCTTTAGAAAAACTAAGAAACCTTTGAAAAATTTATACAGAAGGAAGTGCATTCTGATTACTGGAAAATTCACTGAACAATTATAAATAAAGGTAATTATAAAAATACACGCATAATAAAGTTAAATGAAAAGAAAAAAAGAAAACAACATTTCTAACACTTCACTAGCCGAGCCCACCTTTTACTGCTAATTTACATGCTGTATCTTGCAAAACCTTTGAAAAGTAATGCCACTTTCCACATGCATCTTATCAATATCCAGATCGCAAACTCTCCACTCATCAAGCCTTTTATCACCTTGAAAAATTTGATGAACAGAAACTGGACTCCTAAAGCTATTCCTTTACAATCACTTAAGCTCCATAATTTCCACAATGGCATCAAACCAAAACTGAGGCCCAGACAATACGCAACTTTTGCATTGACATTTACTAAATTCATACTGTCATTAAAATCAATCTCAAATTTCCATTTTTATCTGACACTCTAAGCAACACCCGCAAGATGCTGAAGGAATTCAGGAGGCCAGGCAGCATCTATGGAGAAGAGTAAACGGTCGACGTTTTGGGCTGTGACCCTTCATCAGGACTGGAGAACAATAAAGTCTCAGCCCAAAACATCGACTGTTTACTCTTTTCCATAGCGCTGCCTAGCCTGCTGAGTTCCTTCAGCATCCTGTGTGTGTTGCTTGAATTTCCAGCATCTGCCAATTTTCTCTGACACTGTCTTAGCACATTTGCTGATGAAAATCTATTTGTGGCCAATTTCCCACATTGGTCAATTAAAGTAGAGATCGCCTTAAAGACATCCTAATTACACTGCCCCATTCACCAATTACTCCCATTTTTATAAACTTATTGATACCTACTTTAAGGTGCACCTCAGGTTTAAAATTCTTACCTTAAATTTCTTTTTAAATCCACCTTTGTTATTCTTCTCTAGTGCTTCCTGGCCCTAAAACTCAGATCTTAAAGGTCTCTCTTTTTGATCATCCCAACACATCTTTTTCATGATTGACAGCTGTGCTCTGCCATTCTTCCCAAAAATCTACTTATGTAGCGGTGTGCTACACACAGCGCTGCAATAACAACACGGAGTTGGTGAGCTGCAGTTACAAAACAGGTTTATTCAAACTTTGCGGCCTCAGTTTAAAGCCTTCCTGATCCCGCCCTCCCCAGTTAGGAATGCTGTAAGGGACGCGTATTAACAGTCCCGTCCCGCGCGCAGGCTTTTCCCCTTGCTGGTGAAGCAGGCTTGGCGCCCTCTTTGCAACCTGCCTCAATGCCGGCGCGCGCCACTTTGTGAGCCGGTTTGAGTGCACTGGGAAGTGGGTTGCCACATAACCCCTCCCCCCCCCCCCCCAGAACCGGCGATACACCCCCCAATGTCCACAGTCTGGGTCAGACTCTGTTTGGGAGGTCTGCCTCTGTGCCGCGGTGCCAGAATCTCAACCGGCTGCACCAAGTCCACTTGGGCCGGTATGAGTCGGTCCACCGTGAAAACCTCCTCTTTCCCCCCAATGTCCAGCACGAATGTGGACCCATTGTTTCTGATCACCGTAAACGGCCCCTTGTAGGGCCACTGTAGCAGTGCCCGATGTCCGCCCCGTCGTACAAAAGCGAACTTCCAGTTTTGCAGGTCTTTGGGTACACAGGTTGGGTTCTGCCCTTGCTGTGAAGTGGGTATGGGGGCCAGGTTACCAAGCCTCTTGCGTAGTCTGCCCAGGACTGCTGTGCGTTCTTCCTCTTGCCCCCTTGGGGCTGGTATGAACTCTCCTGGGACAACCAGGGGTGCACCGTACACCAACTCAGCCGACGAGGTGTGCAGATCCTCTTTGGGTGCCGTGCAGATTCTGAGCAGGACCCGGGGAGCTTGTCCACCCAGTTAGGCCCTTTGAGGCGGGCCATGAGAGCTGACTTCAGGTGATGGTGGAAACACTCCACCAGTCCATTCGACTGTGGGTGGTAGGCAGATGTGTGGTGCAGCTGTGTCCCCAAAAGGCTGGCCATAGCTGACCACAGGCTGGAGGTGAACTGGGCACCTCTGTCGGAGGTAATGTGGGCCAGTACACCAAAGCGAGATACCCAGGTGGCAATCAGTGCCCAGGCGCAAGATTCGGAGGTGGTGTCGGTGAGCGGGTTCGCCTCTGGCCATCTTGTGATCCGGTCCACAATAGTCAGGAGGTGCTGCGCTCCTCGCGACACTGGCAGGGGGCCCATGATATCCACATGAATGTGGTCGAAACGCCAGCGGGTGGGGTGGAACTGCTGCGGCAGAGCTTTGGTGTGCCGCTGCACCTTGGCTGTTTGGCATTGCATGCACATTCTGGCCCATTCACCGACCACTGACCGTGCCAAACGAACCTGTTGGCTACCATCCGGATGGTTGTCCTGATGGAGGGGTGCGCTAAGTTATGAATGGAGTTGAAAACACGCTGCCGCCAGGCTGCCGGAACGACCGGGCGGGGTTGGCCGGTGGTGACATCACAGAGTAGGGTCCTCTCACCTGGGCCTACGGGGAGGTCCTGGAGCTGCAAACCAGAGACTGCAGTCCTGTAACTAGGGATCTCCTCATCTGCCTGCTGCGTCTCCGCCAGTGCTTCATAGTCTACCCCCTGGGACAGTGCTTGGATGTTAGGGCGGGAGAGGGCGTCCGCCACAACACTGTCCTTTCCCGAGACATGCCGGACATCCATCATGTATTTGGAGATGTAGGACAGATGTCGCTGCTGGCGGGACGACCAGGGGTCGGATGCTTTCGTAAATGCAAAGGTAAGCGGTTTGTGGTCCATGAGCTCAGTGAAGGGCCTACCTTCTAAGAAGTACCTGAAATGCCAGATTGCCAGGTATAGCACCAACAGTTCCCAGTCGAAAGCACTGTATTTGAGCTTGGGTGGTCATAGGTGTTTGCTGAAAAACGCCAGGGCTTCCCAGCGACCCTTGATGAGTTGTTCCAGCACTCCATCGACTGCCGTGTTGGATGCATCCACTGTGAGGAGGGTGGGGATGTCCGTTCTGGGGTGCACTAGCATCGTGGCATTTGCCAAGGCTTCTTTGGTTTTAATGAAAGTGGCGGCAGACTCCTCGTCCCAGGTAATGTCCTTGCCCTTACCTGACATCAGGGCGAACAGGGCGACATCAGGGCTGCATGATTCGGGCAGCTGAAGGGAGGAAGCGGTGGTAGAAATTCACCATACCTACGAATTCCTGAAGGCCTTTGATTGTGTTGGGTCAGGGGAAATGGCGGACAGCGTCTACCTTGGCGGGCAGAGGAGTTGCGCCATCTTTAGTAATCCTGTGGCCCAGGAAGTCGATGGTGTCGAGCCCGAACTGGCATTTGGCCGGGTTGATTGTCAGCCGTATTCACTCAGTCGGGCGTAGAGTTGACAGAGGTGGGACAGATGCTCCTGACGACTGCTGCTGGCTATGAGGATGTCGTCCAAATAGATGAAAACGAAGTCCAGGTCACGTCGCACTGATTCCATTAACCGTTGAAACATCTGTGCGGCATTCTTTAGGCCGAACGGCACGCGGAGGAACTCGAAAAGGCCGGAAGGGGTGATGAATGCCGTTTTGGGGACGTCGTCCGGATGCATCGGGATTTGATGGTATCCCCGGACGGCGTCTACCTTGGAGAAAATCCGTGCGCAGTGCAGGTTTGCTGCAAAGTCCTGAATGTGCGGCACAGGGTAGCGGTCCGGTGTTGTAGCCTTGTTCAGCCTATGATAGTTGCCGCATGGTCTCCAGCCCCCTGTGCAGGGGGGAGGCCCATGGGCTGTTGGACCGCCTTATGATCCCCAATTCCTCCATCCTCTTGAACTCCTCCCTTGCCAGCCGGAGCTTGTCCGGGGGAAGCCTTTGAGCACAGGCGTGGAGGAGTGGTCCTTGTGTCGGGATGTGGTGCTGTACGCCGTGTCTGGGCATGGCTGCTGTGAACTGCAGTGCCAGAACCGATGGGAAATCTGCTAGGACTCTGGTGAAGTCGTTGTTGGACAGCGTGATAGGGTCTAGGTGTGAGGCCGGCAACTGGGCTTCACCCAGGGAGAACGTTTGAAAGGTCTCGGCGTGGACCAGTCTCTTCCTGGGCAGGTTGACCAGTAGGCTGTGAGCTCGCAAAAAATCCGCTCCCAGGAGCGGTTGGGCTACAGTGGCCAGTGTGAAATCCCACATGAACCGGCTGGAGCAGAACTGTAGCTGCACTATACGGGTGCCGTAGGTCCTTACTGTGCTGCCATTCGCGGCCCTCAGGGTGGGACCCAGTTCTTTGTTGCGAGTGTCGTAACTCGGAGGTAAGACGCTGATCTCGGCTCCGGTGTCGACCAAAAAGCGGCGTCCCGACTGCTTGTCCCAGACATACAGGAGGCTATCCTGATGGCCAGCCGCTGTAGCCATCAGCGGCAGCTGGCCCTGGCGTTTCCCAGGAACTTGCAGGGCGGGCTACAGCGCCTCACCACTGGTGGCAGAAGTACCATTGTTCGTTGGTCTCCTCACTCCTGCCTCTGGGGTTAGCGGGCTCTGCAGCCGGGCCTGGTCTGGTTTGCTGCTGGGAGCGTGGCCTGGCGATCTGTGTGACGGACGCCCCACTCTCCTTCTTGGCTTTCCACAGCACGTCTGCTCGGGCCGCCACCTTCCAGGGGTTGCTGAAATCTGCATCAGACAGCAGCAGACATATGTCCTTGGGCAGCTGCTCCAGGAATGCCTGCTCAAACATGAGGCAGGGCTTGTGACCTCCGGCCAGGGACAGCATCTCGTTCATCAAAGCCAACGGTGGCCTGCCCCCAAACCATCCAGGTGCAGTAAGAAGGCAGCTCGCTCGCGCCGTGAGAGTCCAGAAGTCCTTATGAGCAGGGCTTTGAATTCTGTGTATTTGCCATCCACTGGGGGCGATTGTATGAACTCCTGTCTCCTGGTCGAGGGAGCTCACCACCTAGTAGTAATGTGTGGCATCTGAGGTTATCTGCCAAATGTGGAATTGGGCTTCTGCTTGCTGGAACCATAGGTGAGGTCGCAGCGTCCAGAAGCTTGGCAGTTTTAACGAAACTGCATGAACAGATGCAGCGTCGTTCATCTCTGGTCCAAATATCGTTTGGGCCGTCGGGGTCACCAATTGTAGCGGTGTGCTACACGCAGCGCTGCAATAACGACACGGAGTCGGTGAGCTGCAGTTACAAAAGAGTTTTATTCAAACTTTGCAGCCTTGCTTTAAAGCCATCCTGATCCCGCCCGGGGGCGTATTCACAGTCCCGTCCCGCGCATGGGCTTTCCCCTTGCTGGTGAAGCAGGCTTGGCGCCCTCTTTGGGACCTGCCTCAATACCGGCACGCGCCGCTTTGCGAGCCGGTTCCAGTGCGCTGGGAAGTGTGTCGCCACACTTATCTCTTTTATGATGTTCTTTAAAAACCACCCCTTCAAAGCACCATATTCTCTCACATACATAGAAGTTTTGTTTAAGAATATCTGAAGTACCTTGGAATAATTTGCTACTTAGGAGCTATGGTCTAAAATATTCTTACTCACTTGAGCAATGAAAGGCACCTCACCTGTTCAGAATACAAATCATCTCTACATAACTCTGAGCCAGATACAAAAGAATCTAGTGGGGATTCAGTCTAACATACAGCAGAAGCAACAGTAGGAACACCTGAACTAGCTTCAGCACCAGCCTAGAGGAAGGATAATTGTAAACTATACACTGCTCTGAAAGGGGTTGGAATAGCAACTTTCAAAATGCATACAGGTTATAGAAAAAGACTGCAGCTAACTGGACAGCTCTTTCAGAAATAACTGGATTCCTTCAGTTTCCCATTATTCTATGCTACCAAAGATTTGAATGAAATCAAACTTTTAAGTTTAACTAAGTTATGAGGGAAACAGCTTAACAGTGAATCATAACAAGTCTGCGCTTAATTTCTACAGTGCAAAACTAAAACATTTGCACTATCAGGATTTTTTTTCAACCAGTATAAAACTTGGGAGTTCATTATTAGCTTTCTTCAGAGAGGCTTGGAATTGTTACATGCTGCACTGTAAAAATTTTAATAGCCTTCCTCTCTCACATTCCAGGATCCTCAGGCGCCAACTAGAAAGAACCCAGATAAGGTGACTAAGACCATAAGACAACCATTACTGGAAAATTTCAAAAAGTAGCTCACTTCATCAATTAGGGATTTATTCTTCTTCCTTCGTTTGAAGGTTATCTATTTTAAGTATCATACAAAATGAATGACTTTAGATATTTAAATGGTATGTTCATTGAAACTGTAATATATTATGTTCTGTAGCTATCCTGTCATGAAACAATGATTCTACCTCGAGTTTCTTTGAAGTTGACCAATTCGGTAAGACCACAAGTAGTCCAGGTTGCACAGCTTCCACAGATCTTAGCAACAGTTTATAAGAGAGTGAGTACATATCTACGTGTAGGAAGAAGAGTGTCATCTGCCAATGGACAAACAGCTCATCACTGGCATAAGAATGACGGAGGAAAGGAAGCTGAAGAAAGAAATAAGATTTCTGCTACCAAAGTTTCATGTTAATAGCCTTCCTTTAATGTTCTCCTTTCTCCACCTAACACACCAGCTTCTGGTGGACTAACAGCTTTGACATCAAATTTACTTAGTTCTGGACAGCACTATATGCAAGACATTAAAGGTCAAACAATCCAGCTGCAGCCATTGGATAAGAAACCACAGAAGTCTTGGTATACGCACACCAGACATTTCTAATGTCTTCCCAATGCAGATGCTAATATGGGAATTTCCTGCTGTGTTGTCCACTAATGCACTTTTCAATGCAAGTCCAAAGGAACTCTAGTTCAAAGTAAAGTTATTATCAAAGTACATTCAGTGTATATCACCATAGATTCATTTCCTTGTGGGCATTCACAACAGATACAAAGAAACAATAACATTAATTAAAAAAATACAAAGACGGACAGACAACTAATGTGCAAAACATGACAAATTGTGCAAATACAGAAAGAAAAACTAAATAGTAAGTAATAAATAATATTGAGAACATGAATTGTAGAGTTCTTGAAAATGAGTCCAAGGTTATGGAATCAGTTCAGTGTTGATGTGAGTTAAGTTATCCACTTTGGAAACTTCATGAACCTGACGCTGTGGGACCAAAGGCTCCAATACCACCTTCCTGAAGGCAGAAATGAGCATAGTCAGGATTGTTAGAGTCCTTGATGGATGCTGCTTTCCTGTGATGGACTAGTCTGTATCCATCAATTTTTGTAAGCTTTTCCATACCAGGCTGTGATGCAGCAGTCGGGATACTTTCCACAGTACCTCAATAGTTCTATTCTCAAGGCTATGGTCTAGATTTGTGGTTAGAAAAATTCAAATAGTATACAAATTGAACTGCACTCCAATGCCTGCAAAGTAATAGGTACTTGAAACTTACAGAATTGTTTAACAGCTACCATCCAAGGCTCAAATCACTTAACCTACTGAAGTTGTAAAATGAATCACACAGCCACAAGGCTACTGAAAAATCCCACTTTATTTTACTTTAGTAACCAACTCCACCTAAGGAGTGATTAGAGTAGGGTTAACTGGGGTACTAGGACGATGGTGTTGGTGAAGGCAATAGTCAAAAGCTTTAAAGTTTTCTGATAAGATCACCTGTACGAAAAAAAATCTATTTTTGTTACAACACATTTTTCAGCCCAGGCGATGATCTGACTTTGATTAATATCCCATCCTTCCCACCACTAAATTGGCATCTAAGTTTAATTTTTTGAGAAAGTACATTGCATAGTTACTTCTCAACATCCTTAATAAAATTGCAATAAAGTAAGCACCTAATATACAAATTTTCATTTGATCTGACAAAAGCACCATATTCATTTTTCCTGAAATTAGGAATCTGGGCATTTCTTAATTAAGAGTCTAATGCTGCTGAGTCTATGTTCAATGGTAAATAATAGATTCAAAACAAGATACTGAAAACATGAACCACTTCACCCACCTCAGGACCTTAACCTAGAGTTTAACCTAGATAAATGTGAAGTGTTGTACCTTGGCAAGACAAATATAAGGAGACAGTACACTATTAAGGGCAAGGTCCTTTCCAATGTTGCTGAGAGAGATCTTGGGATCCAAGTTCATATCTCCTTTAAAATGACTACACAGATTGATAAGGTGGTTAAGGCAGCTTATGGAATGCTTGGGTCAAAACAACATGCTGGAGGAACTCAGCAGGTCGGGCAGCATCCGTGGAAACGAACAGTCAACATTTTGGGTTGAGACCCTTCATCAGGACTGAAGAGGGAGGGGGCAGGGGCCCTATCAAGTTGGTGGGAAGGAGAAAGCTGATAGGCGCCGGCTGAAAAACCAGTAAGGGGAAAGATCAAGGTCAGGGAGGGGAAGCATCAGGGCTGATGACAGCTCAAGATTAGCAGCTTTGAAATGGCACTGAAAATTGAGGGCATGCATTGGAACACACAGAAGTACTACACAAGTTACAAAAGCAATTCATCATCTCATAAACTACCTACCCACCATAACATCAACCTCTTGCTCCATCTGGGGAAGGTGTCTGTGGTCCTCATGTTGGCCTTATTAGCCACCTTAAATCTAGCAGTGGTGCAAAAAACACACACAAAATGCTGGTGGAACACAGTGGGCCAGGCAGCATCTATAGGAAAAAGCTCTGTCAATGTTTCGGGCCGAGACCCTTCATCAGCATCTACAGATTTCCTCGTGTTTAGTGGTGCAAATAGTTCAAAATAGTCTAGGTTGAGCCACATATCCAGTTATCTCAGCTTCCTACACACAATTATGCTTTCTTATCAGAAGACTGAATCATTAACTATGATTGAGATAGTGTGATAGCATATCTGGCACCTTTTGTGCTGTAGGCAGACGAAAACCAATGATTTTCCTCTGGAAAACTGGAACTATTCAAGAAAGCCAGGCCAGAGCAGGAAAAGTCCATCCATGACAAATATGTTGAACAACTTGCACTCAGTCCTAACCAATTCTTCAACAAATTGAGATAATCAAATAAAGAGCTCTTGAATTTAGTAAGACAAGTTGTACGCTGCTACCAGCGGTGTCAACAGAGCATTACCAAGAGGGATTTTAAAAAGGGAGCTTCACGAGTGTTTGTCCATTGTACGTTGCCTATCAGCGGCTATAACCGGAGCACCAATATATAGATACCAGCGAAGGTTCAGGCATAAAAGGGAGACACTGCCTAGCGGAGTAGTTATCGACAGAGTGATCTGAGGCAGGGTGGTTGGGCTTTGACTCATTCGGCCTTCGACGATATCGGGTCAAGCCGAGGTAAATTACCTGTGAGCAATAGACACAGGAAGTATGCCTGTGAGGCAGGTGTTCTGTACTGGGTGTCAGATGTGGGAAGTCCGAGAGACTCCCAGCCTCCCGGATGGCCACATCTGCGCCAGGTGTGTTGACCTGCAGTTCAATGACCTTCGTCTGGCCAAGGAAAGTGAGGAGGTGATGGAGATAAGCGATAGGCAAGTAGTTACACCAGTCCCTCGGGAGACAGATAAGTGGGAACAGTCAGGAGCAGGGAAGGGCAATAATCAGATACTAGTGAGTACGCCTGTGGCTGTCCCTTTTAACCATAACTACTCTTATTTGAGTACTGCTCAAGGGGGTGGAATGGCCTACCTGGGGCAAGCAACAGTGGCTGCGCCTCTGGCACAGAGTCTGACCCTGTGGCCCAGAAGGGTAGGGAAAGGAAGAGGATGGCAGCAATAATAGGGGACTCTATAGTTTGGGGTGGGGGGGGGGTGGTGGTCAGAGAAGCAATTCTGTGGACACAGGAAAGAAACACATATAGTACTTTGCCTCCCAGGTTCCAGTGTCTGGGATGGTCCATGATATTCTGAAGTGCGAAGGTCAACAGCCAGAGGTCGTGGTACATATTGGTACCAATGACATACGTAGGAAAAGGGATGAGGTCCTGAAAACAGACTACAGAGAGTTAGGAAGGAAGCTGAGAAGCAGCACCACAAAGGTAGTAACCTCCAGATTACTGCCTGTGCCACGCGACAGGGAGTATAGGAATAAAGTGAAGTGGAGGATAAATGTGTGCCTCAGGTATTGGAGCAGAGGGCAGGGATTCAGAATTCAGGATCACTGAGACCTCCTTTGGAACAGGCGTGACCTATACGAGAAGGACTGGTTGCATTTGAATCCAAGAGAGACCAATATCCTGGCAGGGAGATTTGCTAGGGCTATTGGGGAGAGTTTAAACTAGAATTGCGGGGGGTGGGAACTGAACTGAAGAGATGGAGGAAGGGGCGGTTGGCTCACAAATAGAGAAAGCTTGGAGACAGTGCAAGAGTGAGGATAAGCAGGTGATAGAGACTGATGGATTGAGATGTGTCTATTTTAATGCAAGAAGCATCATGAACAAAGCAGGTAAGCTTAGAGCCTCACACACAAAATGCTGGTGGAACACAGAAAGGCAGACAGAATCTAAAAGAAGCACTGTCAACGTTTTGGGCTGAGACCCTTCGTTAGGACTAACTGAAATTAGTCCTGACAAAGGGTCTCAGCCCGAAATGTCAACATTGCTTCTCCTTATAGATGCTGCCTGGCCTGGTGTTCCACCAGCATTTTGTGTGTGTTGCTTGAATTCCCAGCATCTACAGATTTCCTTGTTTAAGCTTAGAGCCTCGATCAGTACTTGGAGCTATGATGTTGTGGCCATTACAGAGACTTGGATGCCCCAGGGACAAGAATGGTTCCTTACGGTGCCAGGCTTCAGATGTTTCAGAAAGGACAGTGAGTGAGTGAAAAGATGTGGGGGAGTGGCATTGCTGATCAGAGATAATGTCCTGGCTGTAGAAAAGGAGGAAGTCATGAAGGGACTGTCTATCGAGTCTCTGTTGGTGGAAGTCAGGAAGGGGTCAATAACTCTACTGGATGTTGTTTTATAGACCACCCAATAGTAACAGGGACATCAAGGAGCAGATAGGGAGACAGATTCTGGAAAGGTATTAATAACAGGGTTGTCGTGGTGGGAGATTTTAATTTCCAAAACATTGATTGGCATCTCCCTAAAGTGAGGGGTTTAGATGGGGTGGTGTTTGTTAGGTGTGTTCAGGAATATTTCCTGACACAATATGTAGATAAGCCGACAAGAGGCGAGGCTGGACTTGATATGGTATTGGGAAATTAACCTGGTCAGGTGTCAGGTCTCTCAGTGGAAACAGCATTTTGGAGATAGTGATCACAATTCTAATCTCGTTTACATAGCATTGGAGAGGGATAGGAACAGGCAAGTAAAGAAAGCGTTTAATTGGAGTAAGGGGAACTATAAGGCAGGAAAGCAGCAAATGTTCAGCGGATATTTGCATGGTGTTCTGCATAGGTATGTTCCAATGAGACATGAAAAGGATGGTAGCGACAGGAACCATGGTGTACAAAGACTGTTGAAAATCTAGTCAGGAAAAAAAAGAAAAGCTTACGAAAGGCTAAAGATCGAGAAGATTATAAGGCTAGCAGGATGAAGCTTAACAATGAAATTAGGAGATCCAGAAGAGGCCATAAGAAGCCCTTGGTGAGCAGGATTAAAGAAAACCCCCAAGGCATTATTCTACAAGTATGTGAAGAGCAAGAAGACAGATGTGAGAAACTAGGACCAATCAAGTGTGACAGTGGAAAAGTGTGTATGGAACCAGAAGAGATAACAGAGGTACTTAATGAATACTTTGCTTCAGTATTCACTATGGAAAGGATCCTGGCGATTGTAGGGATGACTTACAGCGGATTGAAAAGCTTGAGCATATAGACATTAAGAAAGAGGATGTGCTGGACCTTTTTGGAAAGCATCAAGTTAGATAAGTCACCAGGACTAGACAAAATGTACCCCATGCCACTGTGGGAGACAAGGGAGGAGATTGCTGAGCCTCTGGCAATGATCTTTGCACCATCAACAGGGACAGGAGAGGTTCCAGAGGATTGGAGAGTTGCAGTTATTGTCCCCTTATTCAAGAAGGGGAGTAGAGATAACCCAGGAAATTATAGACCAGTGGTTGGTAAGTTGATTGAAAAGATCCTGAGGGGCAAGATTTATGAACATTTGGAGAGGCATAATATGATTAGGAATAGTCAGCATGGCTTTGTCAAAGGCAGGTCGTGCCTTATGAGCCTGATTGAATTTTTTGAGGATGTGACTAAACACATTGATGAAGATAGAGCAGATGTAGTGTATATGGATTTCAGCAAGGCATTTGATAAGGTTCCCCATGCAAGGCTTATTGAGAAAGTAAGGAGGCATGGGATCCAAGGGGGCCTTGTTTTGTGGATCCAGAATTGGTTTGCCCATAGAAGGCAAAGAGTGGTTGTAGATGGGTCACATTCTGCATGGAGGTTGGTGACCAGTGGTGTGCCTCAGGGACCCCTTCTCTTCATGATTTTTATAAATGTCCTGGATGAGGAAATGGCAGGATGGGTCAGTATATTTGCTGATGACACAAAAGTTGGGGATGTTGTGGATAGTGTGAAGAGCTCTCAGAGGTTACAGCGGGACATTGATAGGATGCAAAACTGGGCTGAGAAGTGGCAGGTAGAGTTCGACCCAGGTAAGTGTGAGGTGGCTCATTTTGATAGGTCAAGTATGATGGCAGAATATAGTATTAATGTTAAGACTCTTGGTAGTGCGGAGGAGCAGAGGGATCTTGGGGTCCAAGTCCATAGGACACTCAAAGCTGCTATGCAGGTTGACTGTGTGGTTAAGAAGGCATATGGTGTATTGGCCTTTATCAACCGTGGGGATTGAGTTCAAGAGCTGGGAGGTAATGTTACAACTATATAGGACCCTGGTCAGACCCCACTTGGAGTACTGTGCTCAGTTCTGGTCACCTCACTACAGGAAGGATGTAGAAACCATAGAAAGGGTGCAGAGGAGACTTACAAGGATGTTGCCTGGATTGCAGAGCATGCCTTATGAGAATAGGTTGAGTGAACTTGGCCTTTTTTCCTTGGAGCGACAGAGGATCACAGGTGACCAGATAGATGTGTATAAGATGATGAGAGGCACTGATCGTGTGGATAGTCAGAGGCTTTTTCCAAGGGCTGAAATGGCTATCAAGTCTTTGAGAGGGCACAGTTTTAAGGAGCTTGGAAGTAGGTACAGAGGAGATATCAAGGGTAAGTGTTTTGTTCTGTATTTTTTTTATTTATATATATAACGCAGAGAGAGATGAGTGCATGGAATGGGCTGCCAGCAATGGTGGTGGAGGTGGATACAATAGGGTCTTTAAAGAGACTCCTGGATAGGTACGTGGAGCTTAGAAAAATTGAGGGTTTTGGGCAACTCTAGGCAATTTCTAAAGAAAGTACATTTTCGCCACAACACTGTGGGCCAAAGGGCATGTATTGTGTTGTAGTTTTACTATGTTTCTATAAGTTCTTAAATGCTGCTAGATCAACAACTGCTCCTCCATCTGAAATTTAAATACAAACTGTTAACCCCTGCACACTTCACATTTAAAATAAGATGAAAGCATAATCATCTGAGAACAGGTTTCTTAATCAGGAGAAATATCCCAGATTGGATGAGCAACACAGCCTGTCATTGATGCATTTACAGAATTGTATCTTACAAGATGTCAAATTCACCCATCAGTACATTATACTTCTCCTTCCTCCCATTGGGCAGAAGATACAAAATTCTGAAAGCACACATCACAAGACAAAGCACAGCTGTTTTAAAACTACTGAACTATCATTTGGAACAATAAAATGGACTCAAACTCAATCTACCTCATCGTGGCCTTGTACTTTGTCTACTGGCACTGTACCTTCTCTGTAACACTTTCTTCTGCATTTTGTTATCGTTTTTTAAAAATCTGTACTAGCTCAATATTCATTTTCATTGATGCTGTCTGACCTGCTGAGTTCCTTCAGCATTTTTCATGTGTTGCTATTAACTGAATTGAACTGTATCCAAGTTTTTCCCCTGTACCTTGTTACAAAAAATAAACCAATATAGCAAATTGACTCTCATTGAGCAAGGATGATCCACCCATGGCAATTTATAAGTGATGACCAGGTGGGGATGAGTTACCTTAGGTGTCCTCAACTTGACTCCATGCCCCATGAAGTCTCATACGGCAGGTCAAATATGAGCAAGGAAAGCTCAATACAATGTCTGTCCTCCTCAATTGATGCACTAGTGCTTCTCAATGTTGAGCAATACTTGGGAGCATTCCTGGAAGGTGAAAGATTACACATCACAGATGATCTTACCTGCTCCTTCAACACCTCTAGTCAAGAAAGCACAGCAGTTCTCTCCCTCTCTCCCCTCAGAGTTTATACCAGCTCCTAGACCCAACAGCCATTTGATTCTTTTTCACTTAACCTAAACCAAAAGGTAAATTACAGTAGTCAATTAACCCACTGGCCTATCCTTAGGCTATGGAAAGCAGCCAGTAAAAATCCACACACAAACACAGGAAAATGTGCAAATTCCACATACCAAATAACCAAGACTAGAATAGCAACCAGGCACCTGGAACTGTGATACATCAACTCTACCTGTTGTACCATTATCATGAATGAATTTAATAATGGACAATAAATGCATTTGAAAAACATTCAAAAAGTGTATGCAAGCAAAATTCTGCTAAGTGGTTTTCTATTTTGAATCTTAGGTGAAAAGATGCTGGATCATTTTGGATCTCATATTATTTTACTAAACCCATAAATTATAGGAGCAGGATTAGGCCATCTAGCCCATGGAGTGATCTGTCTTTTCATCAAGGCTGATCAAATTTTCCTCTCAGCCCCAATCTCCTGCCTTCTCCCTATATCCCTTCATACCTAGACTAATCAAAAATGTATCAACTTCTGCCTTAAATGCACAAAGACTTGGCCTCCACAGCTGCCTGTGGCAACAACTTCCACAGATACACCACTCTCTGGCTAAAGAAATTCCTCCTCATCTTTGTTCTAAATGGACGCCCCTGTATTCGGAGGCTGTGTCCTCAGGTCTTACTCTCCCGCTATAGGAAACATCCTCTCCACATCCACTCTATCAAGGCCTCTCACCATTTGATAGGCTTCAATTAGGTCACTCTTCTGAGTTCTCTTGAACACAGGCCCAGAGCCAAACTCTCTTCATTTGACAAGGCATTCAGTCCCAACAAACAAAACAAGGTGTAATTATTAACACAAGGTATCTGCTGGAATATCACACTATGGTGTATCTTTTTTAAACTGTACCAGTGATCTTTTTTGTTGGCTGATCAAGAATACGTTTGGAGAGTACACCCATCAATCACTGATCACCTCTCAACACAGATTAAGAATGCTGAGAGGTCTGACATTTTTTGCATCCCGGCCACTGGAAGACCAAAAAAGTGCAAGAGGTATTCAGTCTTAAACAAATCACAACCCAAGTGGGCAACTGGGACTTCATTCTTACTGCCAGGGTTGCAGTCCTAGATTGTTTTTGAAGAGGTGCAAGGGGATTTTGGGAGAAGGTAAGGATTGGTTAGAAGGAAATACACCTTCTGAATACTTCATTTTTAGTAGTAACCCCAAACTGAGCTGCAGCACTTCCTGTACTTCAGGGAAGTTAGGAACATAATGAAACACTGTAATTTGACTTTGCTAGTGCTTTCATCATAGACTGCCATATTAATTATAAATTACTGAAGAAAACTCATTGATTACCAAATGATTATTTGCATCTTTCTCTCAGCTCTATCACAAACCACAGATCTAATTTCCTTATATTGCCTCAGTTTCATTACTACTGATTTTTTCTACACACCATGAAGAACACAAACTTGCAAATTTGGATCCAGTTTCCTCACATCAGTTGTCCTACTAAACCAACTCTTTCTACTAATGTTAACTCTGCATGATATGATCCAATTTAATGACTACTCCTAGGCTCACAAATTGACAGCCTCACTTCTTATCCATTTCATTCATCCCCAGGTATTTACAACAGAACACTGTGTTAATAAGATAAAATGAGAGAAAATGGTTGGTGGTGTCGGGAGAAAAATTACAAAGAATGTTGTGTGGGTTAAAAAAGTGCTTTGATACATGGATTTCTTCTCTAATATTTTGTAGAAGGTACTACCATATTCAGAGATTGATGTCCAAACAATTCCAAGACAAAAAGTTGCAACTGGGACATTTTTGTTAATAACTTGAAAAAACAATGCTCACTGTTTAATATGTGTCCTTGATTACACTTGTTTTAAAAAAGAAAAGAGACATACAATTTTAATCATATTGGAGTGGAATGATGTCCCCATGGCTTCATTAACATTTCCTTATTGATTGTGCGAGGACACATGTTCATCCTCCAAACCTACAGCAAAGCAGAAAATCCAAAGCAATTCCAACCCCAAAGCTAGACCATTAAACTCTTAACAATCAGCTACCCGATTTAAAAACAATACAAATTTTGCAAAGATGATGGAATTGTGAGAAGGGCAGTATTACAAGCCCTTCCTCCCCCTACTGCTCTCAAAGCACTCAGAGCATTTCATTCTCAAAACCTTGGTACTGAAGGGAGTTTGCTGTGGAGTTTTTAAGTTAGTTAAGATAGAGATTTTCTAGTCAAGAATATTTCCCTTTAGCTATAGTAACTGAAGGGTACAAAGGGCAATCCTATTTTGGGTTCAATAGGTCAGTAACAAAAGATTGCATTGGGTGTCTCTCTCAAATTTCTGAATGACATCAGCTGCAAACTGACAACACAGTAACTTCAGAAGCCATTGTGACATTTTTTTAAAAATACTGTATTTTTGTTAATTGCTCCATCAGATAATCAGGGCAGCTGCTTATTTGAGACAATGCTTAAAAAATAAAAATTGAGAGAATAGCTGGAATTGCCTTTGTATATTTGGCCCACTTAATTGGGGCAGGAGACTTTTGCCAAACAGTTTTTAACCAGTGTCAGATGCATATCCAAATGGGAATGTGAAGCAGAATTGAAGTGGATGGCAAAAGGGAGATCTTGTCTGTTGTGGCGGATGGAGTGGAGGTGCTCAACGAAGTGGTCCCCCAATCTGTATCGGGTCTTGCCGATGTAGAGGAGGCCGCATTGGGAGCACCAGCTGCAATAGGTGACCCCAACAGACTCGCAAGTGAAGTGTTGCCTCACCTGCAAGGACTGTTTAGGGTCCTGAATGGTGGTAAGAGAGGAGGTGTAGGGACAAGTGTAGCACTTACGCTTGCAGGGATAAGTGCCAGGTGGAAGATCCGTGGGGAGGGAGCTTGCACAGTAATAATTGCAATTATTGTCTTCAATTCGTAACTCCAGTTGTAAAAAAAAAATGCAGCAAGAGATCTTCTCCACGACATTTGCTTTGCTAATAATTTTACATAAAATATTCCAGGATTTGGGCCTAGTGAAGAACAGCACCGATATCAAGTGATAACAGTGCATGTTGAGAACTCGTGCTGCTAAAGTAGTCATAACTTTTTACCAAGATATCATAAAAACAGGTACACCATAAGAGGATTGATAGGGTGGATGCTTCTTTTAGAATCTAGCTCATGCCACAAGGTCTATTTTTACTTGATTTAAGTTCTTACACTGAGGCAGAGCAAATATTAGGATGCGGAATGGGACACTGACCAAGTGAGCCACTGTGTTTAAATAGAGGTGGAGGGCACCATATCATAAGCTTAGCTATTGGACAATCTTGATAAACATCTCCAAATTTAAACAGCCTCACTATGCACTGCAAAGGCTGCATGGATGATAGGTATTACATAGTCTTGGTCAATGTTTTCTATAAACTCATTTATTATTTGCAAAAATCCTGCATCGGGAAGGGAAGGGAGTACACTTGCAGAACTGGAAATTTTGAAGGTCACCTCAATCAGTGCAGTTTCTATTCAATTACAAGTATGTTCTGTAAACTTATTGACTAGGTCTTAAAGTATTATTGAGCATGCACCTCCACAGAGTATGCAGTAAATAAACCTGCATTGATCAAATATTTATTGTGGTACAATGGCATTTAATTGAGTTTTTACATTGGATCACAAGATCACTCTCCATTCAGCCAAATACAGAATACCAAAATAGACAAAAATCTTTCGACCTTCAACAAACAAGGCAGCCAATGCAAACAGCACATGTTGTACTTCCGAAACGAAAATGCTGCCGAAGGCTTTAATTCACAAACAATTTCTCCCTAGCTTTTGTAGACAGCATTAGAGTCAATTGCATTATTTCATCTATTTTGCATAATCTTGGGTCAGTGAAAAATAAAGGTTGATTGAATGAAACTGGTATTCAGAAATTCAACATCTATCTCTTATTATACCATTCCCAAGTGCATGTGTATATGCAAGCAAGCAAGCAGATTCACTTGTAAGCTTCAAGCAACAAAAAAAATCTGTGGGGCAAAAATGAAAGCAATTGGAATTCAGTACAGTCAATGATGTCTGACAAGATGCACTTGGGCACTTTTAATTGTTCCTCTGGAATATCAGCCCCTGCTTAAGTGTTTTGTGATTGACTTCAATTGAGGCTACATCATCTTATTGTGAAGAGAAGTTATGAGCTGTGATCAGTATTATTTCTGTAATAAAGCAGAGTTAACAAAGTTGATAACTTTCAGCAGCTCCAATAAAAAGGTCTCCGACCAGAAAATGACCTTTCCCCATCCATAGATGCTACTTGATATGTCAAATATTTTCAGAATTTCCTATTTCTGATTTCCAACAGTAGTGCTTTGCTTTTACACTTACCGTATCCTAAGATGCAATTTATATTCTTGGGATATCATAATGTTCCATATACATATAATAAAACACTCAACACTGGCAGCACATCATAATATACCAGAAGACAATTAGTGGATTACAAGATTAAATATTAGAATATGATGTTAGTGAAATGTTATAGCACTTCACACAATAAAACATACTTTATCCAATTAACTTTCAGTAATTTTTAATTCAGGTCTCAGAGTTTCATCTTAATAATTCTTGCCCTTTCAATTTAATGCAACACTGCTTAAAATTGGCAAATAAAACCAGTATCTCCTGCCCTTTAACAGCTAACATCAGAAGCTGAACAAACTTTACTACAAGAGAGTCGATAGAATCAGAACTTCCTGGTAAAAGATTGGCACAGAAAGTAGAGGCCAGCAAATCAGTAAGTTGGCTACATAGTTGATCAGTGAATAGGGTTAAATCATACAGAAACATCCTTTCACTGTGTCAGTCTTCATGTGTTAGATCCCTGCCCTGTGTTTACCAGTTGCACTGCTATTCATACAGTTGACTGACAGGCAATGCCATTCATATCCCCCTCCTTTCTGTGCACAGAAGTGGCATCTGTGCACTCTCCGAAGGACATAAATTACTGCAATAGCACTAACAGGGCGAGTTTACTTCAACTAACTGCTCTTGGAAAACATTGTTTTGTAAAAACATCCCTGTGCAAATATTTGGCAAATTTCCATCTTCTACATATTGTGTAGTAGTGAATGGGGAAAGAAAGAACAGTTGAGTTCTATAAAACGATAGAAGCAGTTTTTTATTGACTTGCTTCGAGGCCTTTAAATGCAGGTTGTTTTTCTAACAAACAGCCCCCAAATCATCTGTTTTTGTCTCAGCAACAAAGTGCTGGATGCATTAGATTCTGCAACAATAAAGCACCAACCTCCCTGCCGAAGGCTCAGAGGAGCACACTGAAACTACTGTTCAAGCCTACCTTCAAAGGAGCGGCAGGAACAGTAGCAATCCAGCTGCTACAACCCCACCCTGACCTTACCAACAAGAGGGGAAAAAGTCCCCTCCCCCCTTCAATCCAACCACTTGCAACATTACAGTTTTAAAACAAAGCTCACTTGTGCAAACCTGAATCTAGAGACAGAAAGAAAGAGCACAAAAACTAACCTTGCATTCCTGACTGTACTGCTTTCTCCCAGGCTCTAAGCTAGTCCAGTGAAGCAATGGAGAATGTGCAGAGTGTGGCTCTACTCACTTTCGACACACACAACACACTGCCTCAAGACAAACCAATCAGACGCAGACATTATTCAGTGCCAGCCAACCATGACAAAGCTCATTAGCTATACATCTTGCTCTTTTGGTTA
Source organism: Hypanus sabinus (assembly GCF_030144855.1). NCBI lineage: Eukaryota > Metazoa > Chordata > Chondrichthyes > Myliobatiformes > Dasyatidae > Hypanus > Hypanus sabinus. The sequence goes on from NC_082720.1 coordinate 17,878,772, forward strand.
AAGAGCCCAAACCACTAGCAGTGGATTTTATTCAGAGATTTTTTTTCTTAAGGCCATTAATTCCCATTGGGAAAAACCCCGAACAAAGCATCAGTCAGCCTCCCTTGGGAGAAGCTCTGGATAAGATGTCGGGAACAGCAGAGTAGCTTTGAGATAATTCAGCTGGCCCCTCTGCCTGCAGTTGTACAAGAATGCCTTACAGCCTACAGCACCAAACAGGAATAATTACTATAATATGCTTGTAATTACTCAACAAGGAATTTATAGGTTACTTCAAGAATAGCCATCAAGTTCCTGAATATTTTAAAAGAAGCACAATTTTGCATGTTTCAAATCATACCTAGACTTTAAAATCCACTGTAAAACAGTGATCTCTTAAAACTGTGCCCTTTTAACATTTTATACTTTTTTTGCCTCATCCAGAAGAATACAACCATACTTAACAGCACATCTCAAGTACACACTGCAGTAACATTTTTTTGGATGAGATGAAAAAATAACAAGTGGCAAGAAAAATGGGGTTGTTTATAGACACACTTCACCGTTGGGTATATTACCAATAAAGAAATAACAGGAGCTTTTATCTAAGGTTCTGCTGTAGTCATGGAAGAGATGTCCACATACACAACTCCACAAGGAAGTTACTTTTTGTCAAATTTAATCACAAAGACAAATTATAGTGGATTCCAGTTAATTGGGACCACTACATTTTGGCCAACTGTCCCAATTAGCTGAAGTTTGATGGAAATACTTTTAAAGGTTTTTAAAAGACTAATTATTTAGCTGTAACAAATTATGTATTTAAACGAAACAGAACAAATTGGAACACTACCAATACTACTTCAGTACTCTAAAATTATTAGCTCCTAAAAGTTAAAGGAATTATTCAGAGTATGTGGTTTTCTGATTGACTGTAAATTAACAAAAGTGGTACAGATACCTCATGCAGTTGATAGACTGACAGCCTTTACACAATGCTTTCAACAACTGAATCCTCGAATTCTTTATTTTCATTATAACATTCAAGAATATTGTTGATATCTTCAAATTCTTTGCAGTTCCCAACTTGCAGAAGTAGTAAAATGGTTTTCAACCCCAGCTCTTTCTGGCATCTCAAAGGAATGCTCGAATCCAGTGAGTAAAACCTCTAAATTGTCTTACTACTTATTTCTCATCAACTAATCAGTGACAAAAATCCCTGCTTTTGACACAAGTGCACTCAGTTGATGATATTTTAAAAACTGTTTGCACGATGCATGGCATAGTGCCTAACAGCCACAAAAGTGCATACAACTGATGCATTAGAAATGGTCTGGCAACAGTATCCTGCCCTAATTACAAGAGGCATAGTGTCCTAAATAAATGAAGGGAACACCGGCTATTTTCTCGATTAGTCTTTGTTCTTTTAAGCATTGTCCCAAATAAGCTGCTGCCCTGATTAACCAACAGTCCAATTAACCAGAATCCACTGTATTTTAATGCATTCAAGGTAGGGTTTCCTAGAACATGTACTACGCTTCCAACCAAAGAATAATCTATTCTAGATTTGGTCACGAATGAGTTAGGAATAATTTGTGGTCACATAGTAAAGGATCCACTGGGCAATCGTGATAATGAAACAGAATTCAACATTAACTGAGAACAATTCTTAAAACTCAAGACAGTTATGAGCAGCAAATTACACCTAATCAGAAAATTACAAAGTTATACCAGTAGATTTTAGTATTTCCATCATTAAATAAAGACTTAAGGAAAAGTAATCATTCTGTGGCTATTTAGTGATCAAAAACAGTACTGGACTGAAAGACAAAATTACAAAAAAAAAAGCCTTGATGATTGGGAGAATTTTGCGGCATGGTAGTGTAGTGGTTAGCGTGACACTATTACAGAGCTCAGAGTTCAATTCGAATATCATTTGTAAGGAGTCTGTATGGAATGTATGGGCTTTCTCTGGGTGACCATTCTAACAAGAAACATGATCTGTCCAAATAGCTTCCCCATGTGTGAGGACAGAACTTTGAACCACTTTATACCAAACATTAAAGGGGAATTCAGCCATTTTCCCCAGGCACCATTCTACAACTCTGACTGTACCATGATCATGCTTGTTCTTAACTATAAGCAAAAACTGGAACAGTCTGAAGTTTAGAGTAATTGGTTCAGACGCTAGGCTATAGCCACTTACAAAGATCGGCTAGAGAGAGACTTCAACGACAATAGCCGGGCGGTCCGGAGTTCTCTGCAAAGTCTTATCAATTTCAACCAGAAGTGCTCACAAGTCTTCCCCTCCCCTACCCAGACCAATCAGATCAGTTTTATTGCCAGTTTGATAAGGACAACCAACTTTTATCTCTTCTTACTTTCCCTAATCCTGATGTGCTGAGCTCCGACCGCCTCCCTCTCACAATCCCCTCTTCACCCTACCCCCATTAACCTTCTTCGGTCTTCCCCAGACCCCTTGCCCCCTCCCTCCATCCCACCCTATACATTTTATGAAGCAAGGTGTATGCAAATTAGTTGGAAAACAGATCATTAGGAAATCTGCAGGCCCTGATGATGTATCACCTGGTACTCTAAGGCACTGTGCAGATCAGCTACACTTGTCTTCACTGAGATATTTAACACCTTCCTGCAATTATGCAAGATTCTAGACTGCATCATTCCAATTCCCAAGAAAGACAAAATCACTGGACAAGGTAGGCGAGTTGTTCTGACTTCAGCACTTACACAAACCTCTGAACATTTAATGTTGGCCTACTTCAAGTCCATTACTAATCCTCTTCTTGATCCAACACGCTTTGCTTTTAAAGCAAATTACTCAATTGAGGGTACAGCGAACTTGTGCCTTCATTACATTCTTTAACTCCCCTAACACCTATGTGAGGATCTTGTTTGTGTATTTTAGCTTCGCCTTCAAAACTAATGTTCCGGAGTTGCTCCAAGCAAGCCAACCCTGCTAGCTGTACACTACAGTAGATTACAAACTTTCCAACAGGAAGGCAGCAGTATGCAAGGTGGGCCCCTACTTGTCTGACCCAATGTCTGTAGTACTGTGCAAAAGTCTTGGGCATAAGTGGGCCCAGTACTGTACATTATGTATTTCCAGTTACCAAATAACACTAATACTACTGAACTAACACAAAGCTAAGTACTCTTATTTCTGTTTCCCAACCACCTCCCTACTTTAACCAAAATACAGTACTGTCCAACGTCTTGGGAAAAGTACCGCATAAGCACAGGCTTTCCCCAAGGCTGTGTTCTTCTACCCCTTTTGTTCTCACTTATACAGATGATTGCACCTCCACACACAAATCCATTCAAATCTTAAAGTTTGAAAGTGACATGACTGTAGCTGGTCTCATCTCTAATAATGATGTGACCTATTATCAAAGAGATGTAGACCATCTTGCAACACGGTGTGCTCGCATCAACTTGGAGCTTAATGCTCTAAAGATCAACTTCTACCGACGACACGAAACCTCATTTGGAAATTAATAGTCAGGCTGTGTCAGTGGTAGAATCATTCAAATTCCTGGGAACTACTATTACCAATACATTGAAGAGGGACAAGTGGCATACAAAAGTTTGGGCACCCCGGTCAAAATTTCTGTTACTATGAATAGTTAAGTGAGTAGAAAATGAACTGATCTCCGAAAGTCATAAGGTTAAAGATGAAACATCCTTTTCAACATTTTAAGCAAGATTAGTGTATTATTTTTGTTTTGTAAAATTTAAGAGTGGAAAAGAAAGGAAAGGAGCACCATACAAAAGCTTGGGCACCCCATGAGATTTGAGCTCTCAGATAATTTTAACCAAGGTCTCAGACCTTAATTAGCCTGTTAGGGCTATGGCTTCTTCACAGTCATTGTTAGGAAAGGCCAGGTGATGCAAATTTCAAAGCTTTATAAATAACCCGACTCCTCAAACCTTGTCCGAACAATCAGCAGCCATGGCTCCTCTAAGCAGCAGCTCTGAAAATTAAAATAAATGATGCCCAAAAAGCAGGAGAAGGCTATAAGATAGCAAAGTGTTTTCAGGTAACCAATGTAATGTAATGTAATTTTTAAAAATGGCAGTTAACAGGAACGGTGGAGGTCAAGTTGAGGTCTGGAAGACCAAGAAAACTTTCCGAGAGAACTGCTCACTGGATTGCTAGAAAGGTAAATCAAAACTCCCGCTTGACTGCAAAAAACCTTAAGGAAGATTTAGACCCTGGAATGGTGGTGCACTGTTCTACTGTGCAGCGACACCTGCACAAGTATGACCTTCATGGAAGAGTCATCAGAAGAAATCCTTTCCTGCGTCCTCATCACAAAATACAGCATCAGAAGTTTGCAAAGGAACATCGAAACAAGCGTGATGCATTTTGGAAACAAGTCCTGTGGACTGATGGAAGTTAAAATAGAACTTTTTGGCCACAATGAGCAAAGGTATGTTTGGAGTAAAAAGGGTGCAGAATTTCATGAAAAAAAACCTCCCCAACTGTTAAGCACAGGGGTGGATTGATAATGCTTTGGGCTTGTGTTGCAGCCAGTGGCACAGGGAACATTTCACTGGTAGAGGAAAGAATGAATTAAATTAAGTACCAGCAAAATCTGGAAGCAAACATCTTACGATCTGTAAAAAAGCTGAAGATGAAAAGAGGATGGCTTCTGCAACAGGATAATGATCCTAAACACACTTCAAAATCCACAATGGACTACCTCAAGAGGCACAAGCTGAAAGTTTTGCCATGGCCCTCACAGTCCCCCGACCTAAACATCATCGAAAATCTGTGGATAGACCTCAAAAGAGCAGTGCATGCAAGATGGCCCCAGAATCTCACAGAACTAGAAGCATTTTGCAAGGAGGAATAGGCGAAAATCCCCCAAACAAAAATTGAAAGACTCTTATCTGGCTACAGAAAGCATTTACAAGCTGTGATACTTGCCAAAAGGGGTGTTACTAAGTACTGACCATGCAGGGTGCCCAAACTTTTGCTTCGGGCCCTTTTCCTTTTTTGTTATTTTGAAACTGTAAAAGATGGAAATAAAAAAGTAACCTTGCTTAAAATAATAAAGAAATGTGTTATCTTTCACTTTATGCCTTTTGGAAATCAGGTAATCTTTTACTTGCTTAGCTATTCACACTAACAGAAATTTTGACCGGGGTGCCCAAACTTTTGCATGCCACTGTAACTCATCACTAGATATTTCTTTCCTCAGGAAACTTATCAGCTCAGGGCACATCCTGATGAAGTTCTACTCAGCCTACATTGAGAGTGCTGTGACCATCTCTATCACTGTTTTGTTTCCCACCATGACCTCCCTCTCAAAGTCCAGGTTGCAGCGAGTGGCCCACTCAGCAGGGATCACTGACAGCCAGCTACCAACATTAAAAGATCTGTTCATCACCAGAGCGAAGAAAAAAACTGACAAAAATTACTGCAGACTCCACCCACCCTAGCAATCACTTATTCCCCAAACTGCCATCAGGGAGACACATCAACTCCATCACCACCAAGATGACACACCATCTCCGAAGTTTCTTTCCAGTAGCTATCCAGCTTCTAAACAAAACTCACTCAGGTACAATACCTTAACTGTCCCTGCACAGCATCCATTAAATGACCTTTCCTACTCTCCTTGTTCTGTTCATATGTTCACATTTAAGTTTGATTATTAACGTTTGCAGACATGACCATTCAGCTACTTGTTAATTGCTCATAGCTGTTTGCACTATTGTCTTGTAAATGGTTGGTTGCTATACTGTTGTCTGTTATGGTATTGTCCTGTGGTTTATGCTTGGCACCGAACCACATTCAATTTTGGTATGTTTCACATAATAACAACAAAGTGATTCTGATTCACTGTATAAAATATTTAAAGGCATCCCAAAAATACCAAATAACCAGAGGGCAAAAGTTAGATAATATTGCTAGTGAAATGGTACGTTAAACTGAGAGAAAAAAATAATAATCCCTCATACTTGTCAGCATTCCAGAATTCTCAATAAGGTGGTTACAGTGATAGTGAAAGCATTTGCTACCATTCTCCAAAACTGCTTAATTCCTGAAAAATTTCAGCAAATCATGAATAGCAACTCTGTTCAAAATTAAAATTTAAAATCTAACCCGATCACAGACAAAGTCTGATCTAGACCAGGTCTCAGAAATAATTAAGTTCCCTATCTGATCCAGATGTGACACACAGTTTGATCCATCAGGCTTGGGTCAGGTAGCCAGGGAGTTATAGCCACACAGACTGACATCAGTTATCAGAAAAATGTAAAACCTATTAATAATGAAAAGGTAACAATCTAGAAAAGCAAAAACTCAAAAGGCAGTGCAAACAAGGCTTTTATGAAATGAAAAATACTGAGGATGTAGCTGGCAGAATGGATAAGAAAATCAAAGAGACAAATAGGTGCAAGGGGCAACAGGCTAGTTCAAGTCTTAAAACAGGGGGATAGAAGCTGACCAAGCATAGTAGTACATTTTTAAGCCTTTGTTATTTCTGCTCAATGAAACAGAAAAGAGAATAGCAAAGGTGAGTGGGGTCTTTGATTAAGATTGGCTGCTTTCCACCACCCCCCGCCCCCAATCCCCAAGGTTGTGGAATGCGTAGACACAGTCAATAGATAGATAAGAGGCTGGGTTGTGTTCAGAAATCTCTGCAATTTCTTGCTGTTCTTGGGCAGAGAAGCTGCCATACCAAGCTGTGATGCACCCAGATTGGATGCTCTCTGGAGCACCTATAAAAATTGTTGAGGGTCATCACAAACTACTGCATTGTTAAGAGGGTTATCTTTTGACCATTACCATTTGTCTACTGTTGGAAGCAAAACCAAATGCAATCTTGATTCTTTTCATAATCACTTTTAAATCTCTTATCACCATGTTTATGATAATTCTATTCCAATGGGGCCCATATACAAGAAAGGGCTAATGTATGAATGTTCGATGGCCCATCGGCCTGTACTCACTGGAGTTCACTAGAATCAGCTGGGGGCAGGGGTGGAAGAAGAGTCTCACTGAAACCTTGCGAATAATGAAAGTAAATTGCAAGGCCTAAATAGAATGGACAGTGGAGGATGTTTACAACAATGGGAGTCTAGAAACAGTGGGCACAGCTTCAGAATAGAAGGGCAACTCCTTAGAGATGAAAAATACATATATATTTTAGCCAAAGGAGGCGAATCTCAGGAATTCATCAACACAGTTGGCTATGGTCATTGGGTATATTTAAAGAGGAGGGTGATAGGTTATTGATTATTAAGAGTAGTGTTAAAGGTTGTGGGCAGAAGGCAAATGAATAGGGTTGAAAGGAAAAATATATTAGCCCTGATCAAATAAATGAGCAGACTTGATGGACTAAAACACCTTTTCTAGCTATGTCTAATTCTATGAAAAATAACTATCAAAGAAATCCTTTGTAACCTTTTGAACTTTTGTCAAAAGAACAACCTCTAATCTCTCCTTCTGCCTAGGCAGCCTTCAAATAAAACAAGTTAGGATATGCCAAGAAGTTCCATACTTACCATATATGTACTATTACTAAAAAATGTAATAATGCAATATATTGAGAAGATATGAAATACCACCTTGCAACCTTGCAATTTAAACTATCAATGGAGAGACTATTCACATACGCTTCACAAAATACTCCAAATCAACTTGAAAAATAAGCAAATAAACACTCTCAACCAATTTTCCTGGTATCAAGGTCTTACATTCACTTTGTTCCATTGGATAAGCTTTGTTGCTTGCATGCTTCATACCCCACTTCAAAAAAACAAGCATTCTATTCAGAGTGTTATCATGGAAAGAGATCATCATTTAGCCAGAAAAAGATTTAAGGTTTTTTTCCTAAGCCTCCTTGGGGGGGGGGGGGGGGAAGAATAATCAAACCCATTTTACTGCCAGGGATCTGTAGTCCACAACTATGCAAAGTGGAAAATGAGAATTTAAAACAGCACTGAGCACTGAGTCCAGCATAAACAGAGCAAGGAATGTACCTGTCCATTTCATAAGATACATCCTGCCCAGTCTATGGCAGTGTTTCTAGGCCCCTCATTGGCCTCACTACTCACCTCAGAACCTAAAGAAATGGAGTGGATGTATTTATCTTTGACCACAGCCCAAGAACAAGAGCTGCATATTTTTAAATTAAAATACTCCTGACTTTCATTTAACTGAAGTGGTATTTTATAGAAATAGAGTAGATCCCTGGACACCAAGAGCATATCATTCACAACACATACATGATTTGATCAACCTCAGCTTCAGCAGAAGAATGCATTTTGTTTATGAAGAACTAGTGACACCAACAAAAAAAGCTCATCAAAATTGAGAAGTCAAATTTCAGTCTTTTGATTATTGCTCAGCATTTATAATTATTAGGTTAGATGCAGTGACATTACCAGAGAGAAAAAATAGACTAAGCAGTTTGCTCAACACTGCAATTGGAGGAGCCTTTTGCCAGTGCATTCTAGTGGAAAGGGAAACAAAGATATTGTAGCGGTGTGTTACACGCAGTGCTAAAATAATGACACGGAGTCGGTAAACTGCAATCAAAGATAATTTTATTCAAACTTCACAGCCTTGCTTTAAAGCCTCCCTCATCCCACCCTCCCCGGGCGTGGATGCTCTAAGGGACACGCACTCACAAACCCCTGCAGGCTTTTTCCCTTTATTGCGGACCTGGCTTTTGTGCCTGCGCGCTGGCTATTTGTGAGCTGGTTCGAGTGTGCTAGGAAGTGGGTCGCCACATAACCCCCCCCCAAGAACTGGCGATACACCCCCCAGTATCCACAGTCTGGGCTGGACCCTGTTTGGGAGGTCGGCCTCTGCGCCACGGTACCGGAAATTCAACTGGTTGCGCCAGGTCCACATGGGCCGGTTTGAGTCGGTCCACCATGAAAACCTCCTCTCTCCCCCCAACGTCCAGCACGAACGTGGACCCGTTGTTCCTGAGCACCATGAACGGCCCCTCGTAGGGCCGTTGCAGCGGTGGCCGATGCCCGCCCCGTCGTACAAACACAAACTTACAGTTCTGCAGTTCTTTGGGTACGCAGGTTGAGTTCTGCCCATGCTGCAAAGTGGGTATGGGGGCCAGGTCACTGAGCCTCTCACGTAGTCTGCCCAGGACTGCTGCGGGTTCTTCCTCTTGCCCCCTTGGGGCTGGTATGAACTCCCCGGGGACGACCAGGCGTGCGCCGTACACCAACTCAACCGACGAGGCGTGCAGATCGTCTTTGAAAGCCGTGCGGATGCCGAGTAGGACCCAGGGAACTCGTTCGCCCAGTTAGCTCCTTGCAGGCAGGCCATGAGAGCCAACTTTAGGTGACGGTGGAAATGCTCCACTAGTCCGTTCGACTGTGGGTGGTAGGCAGTTGTGTGGTGCAGCTGTGTCCCCAAAAGGCTGGCCATAGCAGACCACAAGCTGGAGGTGAACTGGGCGCCTCTGTCAGAGGTAATGTGGGCTGGTACACCAAAGCGAGATATCCAGGTGGTGATCAGGGCTCGGGCGCAAGATTTGGAGGTGGTGCCCGTGAGAGGGATCGCCTCTGGCCATCTTGTGAACCGGTCCACGATAGTCAGGAGGTGCCGCGCTCATCGCGACACTAGCAGGGGGCCCACGATATCCACATGAATATGGTTGAAACGCCGGTGGGTGGGGTGGAACTGCTGCAGCAGAGCTTTGGTGTGCTGCTGCACCTTGGCTGTTTGGCAGTGCATGCACGTTCTGGCCCATTCACTGACCTGCTTGCGGAGTCCGTGCCAAATGAACCGGTTGGCTACCAGCCGGACAGTTGTCCTGATGGAGGGGTGCGCTAAGTTATGAATGGAGTCGAAAACACGGCGCCGCCAGTTTGCCGGGACGGGGCTGGCTGGTGGCGACGTCACAGAGTAGGGTCCTCTCACCTGGGCCTATGGGGAGGTCCTGGAGCTGCAAGCCGGAGACTGCGGTTCTGTAACTCGGGATCTCCTCATCTGCCTGCTGTGCCTCTGCCAGTGCCTCAAAGTCTACCCCTTGGGAAAGGGCATGAATGTTAGGGCGAGAGCGCACGTCCGCCACAACATTGTCCTTACCCGAGACGTGCCGGACATCCGTTGTGTATTCAGAGATGTAGGACAGATGGCGCTGCTGGCGGGACGACCAGGGATTGGACACCTTCGTGAACGTAAAGGTAAGCGGCTTGTGGTCGGTGAACGCAGTGAAGGGCCTACCTTCTAAGAAGTACCTGAAATGCCGGATTGCCAGGCATAGCGCCAACAGTTCCCGGTCGAAAGCACTGTATTTGAGCTCGGGTGGCCACAGGTGTTTGCTGAAAAACGCCAGGGGTTGCCAGCGCCCTTCGATGAATTGTTCCAGCACCCCACCGACTGCCATGTTAGATGCATCCACTATGAGAGCGGTAGGGATGTCCATTCTGGGATGCACTAGCATTGTGGTGTTTGCCAAGGCTTCCTTCGTTTCAATGAAAGCGGCGGCGGACTCCTCGTCCCAGGCAATGTCCTTGTCCGGACCTGACAGCAGGGCGAACTGGGGGCGCATGATCCGGGCAGTTGAAGGGAGGAAGCGGTGGTAGAAATTGACCATACCTACGAACTCCTGAAGGCCTTTGATCGTGCTGGGTCGGGGGAAATGGCGGACCACATCTACCTTAGCGGGCAGAGGGGTAATCCTTAGTAATCCTGTGGCCCAGGAAGTCAATGGTGTCGAGCCCGAACTGGCACTTGGCCGGGTTGATTTGTTAGACCGTATTCACTCAGTCGGGCGTCGAGTTGACGGAGGTGGGACAGATGCTCCTGACGACTGCTGCTGGCGATGAGGATGTCGTCCAAATAGATGAATGCGAAGTCCAGGTCGCATCTCACCACGTCCATTAACCGCTGGAATGTCTGTGCGGCATTCTTCAGGCCGAACGGCATGTGGAGGAACTCAAAAAGGCCGAACGGGGTGATGAGAGCCGTTTTGGGGACGTCGTCCGGATGCATCGGGATTTGATGGTATCCACGGACGAAGTCTACCTTGGAGAAGATCCGTGCGCCATGCAGGTTTGCTGCAAAGTCCTGAATGTGCGGCACAGGGTAGCGGTCCGGTGTGGTAGCCTCGTTCAGCCTGCGGTAGTCGCCGCACGGTCTCCAGCCCCCTGTTGCTTTGGGCACCATGTGCAGGGGGAGGCCCATGGGCTTTCAGACCGCCAGATGATCCCCAATTCTTCCATCCTCTTGAACTCCTCCTTCACCAGTCGGAGCTTGTCCAGGGGAAGCCGCCGAGCATGGGCGTGGAGGGGTGGTCCCTGGGCCGGGATGTGGTGCTGTACGCCATGTCGGGGCATGGCTGCCGTGAACTGCGGTGCCAGAACCAATGGGAAATCTGCCAGGACTCTGGTGAAGTCATTGTTGTACAGCGTGATGGAGTCGAGGTGTGGGGCTGGCAACTGGGCTTCTCCAAGGGAGAATGTCTGAAAGGTCTCGGGGTGGACCAGCCTCTGCCTCGGCAGGTCGACCAGCAGGCTGTGAGCCCGTAAAAAAATCCGTGCCCAGAAGCGGTTGGGCTACGGCGGCCAGTGTGAAGTCCCACGTGAACCAGCTGGAGCCGAACTGTAGCTGCACCGTATGGGTGCCGTAGGTCCTTACCCTGCTGCAGTTCATGGCCCTCAGGGGGGGACCCGGTGCCCTGTTGTGGGTGTCATAACTCGGAGGTAAGACACTGATCTCGGCACCGGTGTCGACCAAAAAACGGCGTCCCGACCTCTTGTCCCACACATACAGGAGGCTATCCCGACAGCCAGCCGCCGTAGCCATCAGCGGCGGCTGGCCCTGGCGTTTCCTGGGAACTGGCAGGGCGGACGACAACAGCGGGCTTCTGCGCCCCACCGCTGGTGGTAGAAACACCAGTGTTCGTTGGGCTCCTCATCCCTGCCTCTGGGGCTAGTGGGCTCTGCTGCCGGGAGCGTGGCCTAGTGATCTGTGCGATGGATGCCCCACTCACCTTCATGGTATTCCACAGCAAGTCCACCCAGGTTGCCACCTTCCGGGGGTCACTGAAATCCGCGTCGGACAGCAGCAGGCGTATGTCCTCGGGCAGCTGCTCCAGGAATGCCTGCTCAAATATGAGGCAGGGTGTGTGTCCGCCGGCCAAAGACAACATCTTATTCATTAAAGCCGATGGATCTGTCTCCCAAGCCATCCAGCTACAGTAAACGGGCAGCCCGCTCACGCCGTGAGAGTCCGAAAGTCCTTAGGAGCAGGGCTTTGAAATTCGTGTACTTGCTGTCCGCCGGGGGAGACTGTATGAACTCCGCAACCTGGGCCACTGTGTCCTGGTTGAGGGAGCTCACCACATAGTAGTAACGGGTGTTCTCTGAGGTTATCTGCCGAACGTAGAATTGGGCTTCTGCTTGCTGGAACCATAGGTGAGGTCGTAGCGTCCAGAAGCTTGGCAGTTTCAACGCAACCGCATGAACAGATGCGGCGTCGGTCATCTCCAGTCCAAAAATCGTTTGGACCGTCGGGGTCACCAATTGTAGCGGTGTGCTACAAGCAGCGCTAAAATAACGACACGGAGTCGGTAAACTGCAATCAAAGATAATTTTATTCGAACTTCACAGCCTTGCTTTAAAGCCTCCCTCATCCCGCCCTCCCCGGGCGCGGATGCTCTAAGGGACACGTACTCACAAACCCCTGCAGACTTTTTCCCTTTGTTGAGGACCTGGCCTTTGTGCCTGCGCGCTGGCTATTTGTGAGCCAGTTCGAGTGCGCTAGGAAGTGGGTCACCACAATATCAGATTTGCAACAGCTGATAAGAGCCCATGTTCCTTATTCCATAATACCAGTCTGGTTCCCCAACCAGATCTGTGAATACCAAATGCATCACACCTCACCAAAAATAACTTCCAAATCTATATTACAACCATTGCCTACTGGGTTTCAAAGGACTGCAGACTTGTACATCCTCAAATCATTTTGGAAGGATATAATGAAGGAACTTCCAATCTGTCAAACTGGATTGAATATGAACCTACCTACAGTAGGGCCCATGTTTGTGAAGACGGTGTGCTACTCACAGCAATATCAAGCTCCCTCATACAGTTTTTTCCTCACTTTGCCATTTCCCAGAACTATGCTAGTACCTGGATTTCAAAATGAAACTTCAGTAAATAGTTTTGTGGGTTAGTGCTCCAATGTGCTACTACAGTGAATTCTTGTTTATCCAGATTCTACACATCTGGAGTTGACCATAAGGCATTGGAGCAGAATTAGACCATCGAGTCTGCTCCACCATTCAATCATGGCTGAGCTTTCTCCCCTCCTCAGCCCCATTCCCCCTGCTTTATCCCCTTAATCTTTGATGCCACAACCAATTAAGAACTTATCAAGCTCCACCTTAAATACACCCAACGGCCTGGCCTCCACAGCTACCTGTGGTAATAAATTCCACAAATTCATCACCCTCTGGCTAAAGAAATTTCTCTGCATCTCAGTTTTGAATGGATGCCCCTCTACCCTGAGGCTGTGCCCTTTTGTTCTAGACTTTCACACCATGGGAAACAGCCTTTCCACATTTACTCTGTCTAGGCCTTTTAACAGTCAAAAGGTTTCAATCAGATCCCCACTCATCTTTCTAGATACCAATGAGTATAGACCCAGAGCCATCAAACCCTTGTATGATAACCCTTTCATTCTAGGAATCAGCCTTGTGAACCTCTTTTAAGCCCTCTCCAACGCTAGCACATCTTTTCTTAGATAAGGATCCTACAACTGTTCACAATACTCAACAGAGCCTTATAAAGCCTCAGCTCTTATATTCTAGATCTCTTGAAATGAATGCTAACATTGCATTTGTCTTCCTCACCACTGACTCAACCTGCAAGTTAAACTTTAGGGTGTTCTGCACAAGAACTCCCAAATCCCTTTGCATCTCAGATTTTTGGATTTTCTCCCTGTTTAGAAAATAGTCTGCACATTTATGTCTTCTATCAAGTGCATGACCATGCATTTTCCAACAGTGTATTTCGTACTTCTTTTGCCTATTCTCCTAATCTGTCTAAGCTCTCCTGCAGCCAACCTGTTTCCTCAAATCTGCCTGCCCCTCCACCAATCTTCGTGCCATCTGCAAATTTGTCAAGCCATCTATTTCGTCATCGAAATCAATGATGTACAGCAGAAAAAGATGCCGTCCCAAAACCGACCCCTGTGGAACACCACTAGCCACTGGCAGCCAACCAGAAAAGGATCCTTTTATTCCCACTCACTACCTCCTACCAATCAGCCATTGCTCTAACCACGCCAGTCCTTCGTCACTTGGTAAGCAGCCTCATTTGTGGTACCTTGTCAAAAGCCTTCTGAAAGTCCAAATATATAACATCTACTGCATCCCCTTTATCTATCCTACTTGTAATCTTCTCAAAGAATTCCAACAGGTTCATCAGGCAAGATCTTCCCTCAATGAAACAATGCTGACTTTGTCCTACTTTGTCCTGTGTCACAAAGTACTCCAAAACCTTATCCTTAACATCTGACTCCAACATCTTCCCAACCACTGAGGTCATGCTAACTGGTCAATTCCCTTTCTGCTGCCATCCTCCTTTCTAAGAGTGGAGTGACGTTTGCAATCTTCCATGCCTTCAGAACCATGACGGAGTCCAATGATTCTTGAAAGATCATTGCTAATGCCTCCACAATCTCTACTGCTAACTTTTACACAACCCCAGGGTGCTGTTCATCTGATCCAGGTGATTTATGTGCCTTTAGGTTTTTCAGCTTTGAGCACCTTCTCCCGAGTAATAGTAACTGCATTCACTTCTCTTCCCTCACACCCTTCAACACCAGACATACTGCTAGTATTGTTCACAGTGAAGACTGATGCAAAATACTTATATCATTCATATGCTATCTCCTTGTACCCATTATTATTCCCCTGGCCTCATCTTCTAGTGGTCTTATATCCAGTCTCATCTCTCATTTTTTATTATATACTTATAAAAGCTTTTTCTGTCTGTCTTGATATTGTTTTACTAGCTTGCATTCATATTTAATCTTTTCCCTATTTCTTTTAGTTGCTCGGTAGGTTTTAAAAAGCTTCCCAATTCTCTACACTCCTGCTCATTTTTGCTTTGTTGTATGCCATCTCCTTTGCTTTTACCTAAGCTTTGACTTCCCTTGTTAGCATGTTTTTACTATTTTGCCATGTAAGTGTTTCTTTGTTTTTCAAATACATCTATACGGCACCTTTCCCAGAAACTCACACAACTACTGCTCTGCTGTCATCCCTGCCAGCAGCTCTTTCCAATTTACTTTGGCCAACTCCTCTTCCATACCTCTATAATTTCCCTTACTCCAGTGAAATACTGCTACATCAGATTTTACTTTCTCCCTATCAAATTTCAAGTTGAAATCAATCATATTGTGATCACTGGTTCCTAAAGGTTCCTTTACCTTAAGCTCCCTAATCACCTCTGGTTCATTACTTAACACCCAATCCAATAGTAGGCCCAATGACAAACTACTCTAAAAAGCCAACTTGTAATCATTCAACAAATTCACTCGAGATCCATTACCAACCTGATTTTCCCAACATAACTGCATGCTAAAATCTCCCATAACTTTCATAACATTGCCCTTTTGATACGCCTTTTCTATTTCCCATTGTAATCTGTGGTCCACATCGCAGCTACTGTTTGGGGGCCTGTATATAACTGTCATCAGGATCCTTTTACCCTAGCACTTTCTTAACTCAAAACATAAGGATTCAACATTTTCTGATCCTGTGTCACATCCTTCTAACGATTTGATGACATCCTTTACCAGCAGAGCCACCCCACCCCCTTTGCCTACCTTCCAATCCCTCTGACACAATTGTAAACTTGGACATTCAGTTCCCACTACAAGGATCCTTCAGCCACGATTCCATGATGGCCTCAACATCATACCCAACAAATGGTGAAAGTGCAACAAAAATCATCCAACCTTATTTCTTATGCTCTGTGCATTGAGATATAACAGTGCTGTATTTGCTACACTTTTTGATTCTGCATCTCTGATGCACTGTTACACTGCTGGCTGCAACTTTGTCGCATCATTTGTTTTCCCTTTGTCAGTGTGGCTGCACGCCATCTTTCATTTTTTAACCATCTGTCATCCTGAGTCCCTTCTCTTCGGTTCCCATCCCCCTGCCAAATTAGTTTAAACCCTCCTACAAATGAGATAATCTGCAGATACCGGAAATCCAAGCCACACACATAAAATGCTGGAGCAACTCAGCAAGCCAGGCAGCATCTATGGAAAAGAGTACAGTCGACATTGAGGGTCAGGACCCTTCAGGGTCTTTGTGTTGGTTTGTTAATTTATACCCTCCCCAACATCACTATGAGAATATTGGTGCCCCTCAGGTTCAGGTGCAATTCGTCCCTTTTGTACAGGTCATACCTCCCCAAGAAGGGATCTCAGTGATCCAAGAACCTTTAGTCCAGCTTCTCAGCCACAGATTTATCCTGTTTCTACCGCCATTAGTGTGTGGCAGAGGTAGCAATCCAGAAGTTACTACCCTGGAGGTTCTGCTGCTAGCTTTTTGCCTAACTTTCTAAATTCTCTCTTTAGGACCTCTGCTTTTCCTTCCTATATCATGGTACCAACATGTACCAAGCCATCTGGCTGTTCTCCCTCCCCATTCAAAATGCTGTGACACGATCAGAGATGTCCCTTACTCTGGCATCTGAGACGCAATATAGTGTCCAGGTGCTCCATTCACATCCGCAGAATCTCCTGTCTGTTCGCCTGACACTGAGTCCCCTATCACTACCATTCCCCTCTTCTTCCTCTTTCCCGTCTGCACCACAGACCTACGCTCAGTTCCACTAACCTGGTCTCCGTGAGTTTCCTCTGGAAGGTCAACCCCACAATGATATCCAAAGCCGTATACATATTATTGAGGGGAATGGCCACAGGGTGCTCTGCGCTAACTGCCTATTCACTTTCCCATTCCTTCTCCTGAATCACCCAACTACCTGCCTTCTGCAACTTGGGGGTGACTACTTCCCTGTAACTCTGGCTGATGATCTCCTCACCCAGTTATCATGCAACTGGCAAAAGTACTAAGTAATTACTTGAGCAATTCCATTACAAGTGTAATGTAAAGTGTGAAAAGATATTTATTTATATTTATGTAATGCAATGTAAGGTTTCACTACTTAATGTAATGGTTTCTCTGTAGCAACAATGTTTGGGTTATGACTAGAGATAATGCTTTGGAATGTGGGGCTATCCAATGAGAGGGATGTTGTTCTTTCTTGTGGGTCTGGGAGCACGGATTTCACAATCTTTTGAGAAAAGACGTAAATGGAGAGTTGGTAGCCCACCGGACAGAGTGGACTTGGAGCAAGGGTCTGAAGGACAGCGACGATCAGAGGAGGTCGATTGTGGATGAACGGCATTATCAGTGAGCTCCAACATTTGTGCAATAGACTATTTCATGAAAATGGGCCCTTTTTTGGGTTTCTTTACTAATCATTGAGAATTATAAAGGTCAATCATTTAATCACATACAGGTTTCCCCCACTATCTGAAGGTCGAGCGTTCCTATGAAACCATTTGTAAGCCAAAATGTCGTAAAGCGAAGAAGCAATTACGATTAATTTATATGGAAAACATTTTTGAGCGTTCCCAGACCCAAAATATAACCTACCAAATAACACATAAAACCTAAAATAACACGAACATATAGTAAAAGCATATAATAAATACATATGATAAATATACAGCCTATATAAAGTAGAAATATTGTATGTACAGTGTAGTTTCACTTATGAAAATCGAGAAGACAGCGAGCCAAAATCGACTTGGAGAGAGAAAAAAAAATCGGCATGTACACAAATGCACACACAACTGTCCGCACAGGGCTTCACGGTCATGGTAGTCTTTCTCCAGGTAAACACACGTATAAAGCAGGCATCTTTTTCTCGTAAAAGTGAAAATCCTCTTTGGTTAGCGAAATTAGGTACTAATGTAGGCCTTTCGTAACAGCCAGCTGTCGTAAAGCGAACGTTCAAAAAACAGGGCCACTTGTATTGTGTACTATTTGTTATTTCATGGTACTGATTTGAAACAGGGGACACATCACACAGCATCCACCCAAATGCGATTTCTTAAGCTTGGCTGGGCCAGGGGCTATCACCCCCTAGATTAAGCTGCTAGCTGAAGCAAGAGTTACATTTACAAAGTCAGTACAGTTACATGTTAAATTGTTAATATCCTCTAAAGATTTGGCACTTCATGCAAAGTTGTGTAAAGGTTATTCCTTTGATATATCTTTGCTGAATTTTACAATACAATTTAGACTTAAAATGTAGAATTTTAGTGTAAACCATTGATTTTTAAATGATATTGCTGACCGATTTATTTAAGATGTTTGCATGGAATACTTAGTGCGTAATGTGTGGGTTTTTTTTTCCTTCCTGGTCAAGTTTCACATTACCACATACTCATTCAATTAACAACCTCCATTTCCTGGGTAGGCTGGATTGCTGACAAAGTGTACTGTCTAAAGAGTTTGGATGGACTGAACAAATTTCCACCAAGAGTCAAGTTATTCAAGAAAACACAGGAAGCATTTTTAAAACCAATAATTTTGACACATGTGCAAGCTAAAGTCTCTGCTCTAGTAATTCAACAACTACACAAGGTACATAACTTTATCATGACATGCACAGAAGTAATTGGAAGCCAACCCTGACATGACATGTGATATATAAAAAAAACATCTTTCAACTTGAAAGCAGAAAAGGATAAATTTGTTTCAGGGATGCAATTCCATAGATTGAACAAACAGCATTGTACCTCAGTTGACAAATTATAATTACAAGCAATTTATTTAAATGTTAGTTATTCCAGTGCCAAGGATTGTAAACCAATTTAGCACTAAAATGGGATCTGGGAAAGATGCCCCTAGTGGTTGCAGCAGAATTGGAAAAGAAATCAGCTGATTAGTATCTGGCAAGCCTTTCTCAAATTATGTGTGAACATTTCGACAAAGGACAAAAAGTGTACCCTCAAAATGAACTGACCATTAATATGGATTATCAAATGTTAACTCACATTCATTTTCAATTTCAGTAATAATTACTTGGTTAAGGTTTAGGAAGACGGCTATTAACCAGTATCAATACATCAGCAGTCACCAGTTTGCACAAGAAAAAATAATGCCAGTGACACAGCTCAAATCAGATACATTAAGCCACATGCAATGTTTGCTGTGGGGAAACCAGTTGCAATATGCTTATACAACGTTTACTAATGTTACTCAAGAAGGAAAAAAAATGTTCCTCAGCAATATCAGAGCCCTTTAGACAAGCTCTACCTTGTTTCTTACTTCTGACTTCAGTCAATCTACAGAAAAAGTGATGAACAAACATAGAACACTATAATGCAGTACAGTACAGGCCCTTTAGATCAAGGTGTACTGACCATTTAACCTACTCTACGATCTAACCCTGCCTTCCACATAATCCTCCATTTTCTATCATCTGTGTGTCTATCTGAAGAGTTTTAAATCTCCCTAATATATCTGACTGTACCACCATCCCAGACAGGACATACTGCACACCCACCACTCAAAAAAAACACTTGCCTCTGCTATTCCCCCCCCCCCCCCCACCCCATACTTCCTCCAATAGTTTTAAAATTATGTCCCTATTTCTGCCCTGGGAAAAAGTCATCTCTGGCTGTCCACTCAATTTGCATACCTCTTAACAACTTGGACATGTTAATCAAGTCACCTCTCATCCTCTGTTACTCCAAAGACAAAGCCCTAGGTTACTCAACCAATCCACAAAAGACATGCTCTCCAATCCAGGTAAACCTCCTCCGCACCCTCTCTAAAGATTCCACATCCTTCCTACAATATTCCAAGCATGGTTTTATCGAGCAGCAATTTTTTTTTGTGGTTTTGAACTCAATCCCCCAACTAAAGGCCAACATACCATATACCTTCTTCATAACCATATCAACTTGCAGAGCAACTTTGAGGAAAATGTGGGCATGGACCCAATATCCCTCTTCTCTACACAGCTAGGAATCCTACCTGTACTCAACCTGCTAGAGTGAATCACTTTACACTTATCCAGGTTGAATTCCATCAGCCACTTCTCAACCCAGCTCTGCATCTTGAAAATGTCCTGTTGTAACTTGGAATAGGGAGGGTTTAAACTAATTTAGCGGGGGTATGGGAACCAGAATGATAGGGCTGAGGAAGGGGAAAGCAGAAATAAATCAAAGATAGCATGCAACAGTTAAAACAGAAAGCAATAAATACTGGACTGAGAGGGTTGTATTCGAATGCATGCAGCATAAGGAATAAAATGGACGTTCTTGAAATTCTGCTATAGACTGGCAAGTATGATGTTGTGGCCATCTCTGAAACTTGGCTAAAGAATGGAGCTGAACATCCAAGGATATATGGTATATTGGAAAGATAGGTTAGTAGGCAGAGGGGGTGGTGTGGCTCTGTGTATAAGATATAACATTAAATCACTGGAAAAGAATGACATAGGATTGTAAGATTTAGAGTCTATCGGTTGAGTTAAGAAATGGCAAGGGTAAAAGGACCCTAATGGCAGTTGCATACAGGCCTCCAAACAGCAGCCAGAATGTGGATTACAAATTACAGCATGAGATTGAAAAAGCGTGTCAGAAAGGCAATGTCATGATAATCATTGGGGATTTTAACATGAAAGTCGATTGGGAAAACCAGGTCAGTACTGGACCTCAAGAGAGAGAACTTGTAGAATGTCTAAGGGATGGCTTTTTAGAACAGCTTGCTGTTGAGCCCACTAGGGGTTCGGCTGTGCTGGACTGGGTGTTGTTCAATGATCCAGAGGTGATAAGAGAGCTTAGAGTTAAGGAACCCTTAGGGAACAGTGATGACAATATGATCGAGTTCACATTGAAATTTGAGAGGGAAAAAATAAAATCCAATGTGTCAGTATTTCAGTGGAATACAGGAAATTACAATGGCATGACAGGGGAACTGGCTGAAGTTGACAGGAAAAGCACATTTGCAGGAAAGACAGCAGAGCAGCAATGGCTGGAGTTTCTGCAAAAAAATGAGTTAAGTGAAGATCTCATGGAAACATTCAGAATGTTAAAAGGCCTGAACAAATTAGATATGGCAAAGTTATTTCCCACGGTAGGGGAGTCTAGGACAAGAGGGCACAACTTCAGGTTTGAAGGACCTTCTCAGATGCAGAGAAATTATTTTAGTTAGAGGGTGGTAAATCTGTGGAACTTATTGCCATGAACAGTCATGGAGGCCAAGTCACTGGGTGTACTTAAGGCAGAGGTAATCTATCACACTCTCCACAACTCCACCAACTTTGTCATCTGCAAACTTACTATCCCACCTTTCCACAAAGCCATTTATAACATAAAGAAGAGTAGTGGTCCCAGAACACATGCCCATGGAACACCACGACTTAGTAGCCTCCAAGCAGAAAACACTCCATCTAAAACCACCTTCTTCCTTTTCTGGGCAAGCCAATTTTGTATCAACTCACATGAGAAAATTTGCAGATACTGGGTGAGGCTGGAAAGTTAATTGGGGAAGGAGATAAAGGGGCTGCAGAAGAGGGTATCTGACAGGAGAGAGTAGAAGACCATGGAATAAAGGGAAGCACTAGAGGGCAGTGAAGGGCAGGTAAGGAGATAAGGTGAGAGAGGGAAACAGGAATGAGGAATGGTGAAGCCTTTACTGTAAGTTCGAGAAATTATGTTCATAATGTTTATAAATATATAAATTATGTTTATGCCATCAGTTTGGAGGCTATCCAAATGGAACACAAGGTGTGGCCTCATTCTAGCAGCAGGCAGCCATGGACTGAGATGTTGGAATGGGAATGGGAAGTAGAATTGAAATGAGTGGCTACTGGGAGATCCTGCTCTTTTTGTGTTGGATGGAGCAAAGGTGCTTGGTGAAGCGGATTCTCAATCCGGTGCTCCTGGTGTGGCCTCCTATATATCAAGGAGACCCAACATAGATTGGGAGACAGCTTCGCTGAGCACCTTTGCTCCATCCGACACAAGAAGCAGTAAGCTGGAAAAGAAGGAAGATGGTGCAAGAGCCTCAGGACCCACACCATCAGGTTCAGGAACAGTTTTTACCCCTCAACCATTAGGCTCTTAAACCAGAGGGGATAATTTCACTCACCCAATCACTGAGCTGTTCCTACACCTATGGGCTCACTTTCAAGGACTCTTCATCTCATATTTGATAGTTATTGCTTATTATTACTTTTTTTTCTTTCGTATTTGCACAGTTGGTCTTTTGGACACTGGTTGTTTGTGCATCCTGTTGGGTAGGGTCTTTCATTGATTCCATGAGATATGGCGTACCTCTCACAAGGCCACAATGACTATATCCATGGTCAGGCTAGGCTTCTCCAAATTCCATCTAAAAATCTCATCTAATAACTTGCCAAACACTGAAATAATTATACTCACTGGTCTACAATTCCCAGGGTTATTCCTACTGCCTTTCTTGAACAAAGGAATAACGTTTGCCCTCTTCAATCATCTGCTAGGACCCCTGTGGCTAGTGAAGGTACAAAGATAATCAAAGGTATAACAATCTCTTCTCCCACTTCAGAACAGCAACCTGGGATATATTCCCACTCTGCTTCAGCCATTCATTTATCCTAATGTTTTTGAAAAGTTCCAACTTATCCCCTTTCTTAATGTCGACACGCTCCAGCTTATAAAACTGCTTTACGCTGTCCTCACAAATGTCATTGACACTCTCACTGGTGAATACTGAAGCAAAGTATTCATTAAGGACCTCTCTTACATCTTCCAATTGTTTCCTCTTATCCCTGATCAGTCCTACCTTCACTCTAGACATCTTGTTCTTCATGCTTTGGAATTCCTTAACCTTACTCTCCAAGGCCTTCTCATGGCCTCTAGCTCTCTTAAGTCCATTCTTAAGCTCCTTCCTGGCTCCTTGTAACGCCAAGGGCCTGACTGGTCCTTACTTCTGAAGCTTAAAGTAAGCTTTTCTTTCTTTTGACTAGATGTTACATGTCAACTACGGTTCCTTCATCCTACCATTCTTCCTGTCTCAATAGGGCAGACCTATCTAGAACTCCATGCAAGTGCTCTCTGAACAACCTCCACATTTTTATTGTGTATTTCCCAAAGTACATCCATTCTCAATTTATGCTCCCAAGTTCCTGCCTAATAGTATCATAATCCCCCTTCCCCCAGCTAAGAAAAACTATATGGTAGGAAATAGTACCTTTGTGCACAAAATAGCAATGCCAATTAACAGACGAAAAAGTGGAAGCTAGTTGGTAAAACAGCAACAGTACCAAAAACATAAGGATATTAAGGTTTAAGTAATTATTGGCAAGGGAATAAAACATAGAACAGTACAGCACAGTACAAAGCCATTGTACTAAAGTTTGCCGAACTTTTGACCTAATCCAAGATCAATTTAACCCTTCCCTCCCCATAGCTCTCCATTTCTCTTTCATGCATGTGCCTGAAAGGCTCTTAAATCTCCCTGATGTATCTGCCTCCACTGCCACTCCAGGCAGTGTATTCCAAACACCAACCATTCTATATGTGAGAAACCTACCTCTAACATCCTCCTCCTACTTCCCACCAATCACCTTAAAATTATGCTCCCTCATATTAGCCATTTTTGCCCTGGGAAAAAAATGTGCTTGCTGCTCACTATCTACGCCACTTATTTTGAACATCTGTATCATTACTCATCCTCCTTCACTTCAAAGAGAAAAGCTCTAGTTCACTCAACCTATCCTCACAAAACATGCTCTCTAATCCAGAGATTAGCAGGGTTACCTCATGGCCCATTACTAATAGAGACCAACACAATATATGCCTTGTTAACAACCCTACAAACTTGTACAGCAACTTCCAGGGACTTATGGGACATGGACCCCAAGTTCCCGCTGTTCCTCCACAATGCTAAGAATCCTGCTGTTAACCATATACTCTGCCTTCAAACTCGAACTTCCAAAGTGAATCCCTTCAAACTGTTCCAGATTGAATGTTATCTGCCATTTCTCAGCCTGTTCTGCATCCCACTGTAACTTAGGACAAATTTCTGCACTATCCACAACACCATCAACCTTTTTGTTGTCTGTAAAACTTATCAGCCAATCTTTCAACATATTTGGTATATGTGTATATAGTGTCATTTAACTAAACTGAGGCATTTAGATGAACCATTTAAGAAGAATGCACAGAAAAAGTAGTGAACTACATTGTGCACATTCTAGTTGAAAATTACAATCCTTTCCATTCTTTTCAAAATTAACTCAATAGATAAAACACTATTTCAACCTTCAAACAGTTGTAATTAATATATGCTTAGATAAATTTTTGATGTATAAAATAGGACTTTGCTATTGGCAGTAAATAATCTGAGACCACATGCAGATCCAGTTAAGAAAGAGACCACTAAAAAATGTTGTTGAAAGTGACAAATAAAAGGTAGTCCAATCAGTATTCATCAAGTTGGGTCAACAATGCAAGTGTTATCACTTGAAAAAGTATGGCACAATTAAGAAATCTTATTTATACTCAAAGGAAAAAATATACACTAAAGCTAACAAAATTGATGCCCCAACTCGATAAGCTTAGAATATTTGGGACACTACTTGATTTGGTGGTAGGTCCTTCAAATAACAAATAAGGCAGCTTCTGATGCCAAGTCCAGATCTAGCTCAAAATATATCCACTGTGGTTAAAAATGGCAGAAATTCAACACAAGTCACAGAATGCAATATTTTGAACAATGCTTTTAAAATCCAGTTCCACAGTGTACATCATTAATATTGCCCTCAGGTTTCAAAACTTATGCTTGATTGGCAAAGCAGTAGTAACGTAGTATGTGCACACTGACAGTTCTCAAAAAACAAAATTCCAAGCGAACGTGATACAAAATGGGAAATAACCACTAAATCAAGTATAGTTCACTTCAAAACAATAAATCTAAGGCATAAGATCAGAAGCTCTTTACAACTTTAAACTCTTACCTTCACAAATACGATCGAGACGTGCTCGCTTTACTTTGTGTTTGTCCATAACAGGCACAGACATGAGGTCAGAGGTCAGCACCAGGATGACTGAAGGTGGATTAGTTTTGTATCCACACCAAAACTGGAGACAGACATCAAAATTCACAGGTTTCAATATCCCAAAATCTCCTGATGGCCTGTTTTGTTTTAAATAAAAGATAAACATTTATATAATCTCTAGCAGAGGTAGGATTTCCACTGCCTTCAGTTCCCAAAGGCAGTTCAGCCAAAAGGCATTTTCAGAGCACCAGGTGACATCTTAATATACAAAAATGATAACTCCCCCCATTATGCTGCAGTACTCACTCATTCCGAACCTATCCTCTATTTGGCCAATTCCCAAAGAATATGCAATAGAATAATAGCATTTATGTGCTAAGTTAATATACTTGCCCTTTACAAAGAGGCACATTAATAAGTGTAACCTACATCCCTAGTTACCAATCTAGACAGATAATACAACCCAGAAAAATCCCAGATAGTATTGTTTGCCCAGGTAACAACAATTCTGAAGTGATTTACATTGCATGCTGAGATGACCCTCCATAAACTTGAGTTTATCGACAACTCTGTTGCAAAAGCTAACTCAAAGGCAGGACAGGAGTGATTTTAGGACAGAAAGGCAAAGATCAGTATGGTTCTACAGGGCTTAGCACTTGGTTCCTTGATAACAATTCTACAAGACAAGTAAAATGAATACATGACACTTTTGCCTCCTTCCTGTCAACACTTTGTCAGTCCTCTACTTAATATTTCCACTCTGATGAAGGGCCTTCAAACCAAAATGTTAACTGTGCTTAAAGCACAAAACACAAGAACAGGTAGATTATGCTTGGATAAAGCACTCAGACCACAGAATAATGCACACATTCGTTGCATTGAAGGAAAGATGTGATTGCCCTGGAAAACACAAAGTAGATTTACTACTATGTAGAATCAGAAAACAACAGCAATCAGATTGGATAAGTTTGACTGTCCTCTTTAGAAACAAGGGATGGCTCAGGGGAGACTTAATTAAGGTAAATAAATTAGTGAGGAGCCTAAACCTAGTTCCCGCAACAGAGGGTTCAAAAACCAGAGGATATTGATATGAACTAGTTGGTAGAATCATTAAGAGGGAAAATAAGGAAATATTCTTTTCACCCACATGGTATCAGGTGTTTGCAATTCACTAGCTACAAAGATGACAAAGGTCATATGTTGCTGTGCCATTGAAGAGCGGGGCTAAACACCCAATGCCGGAAGGTAATTAAAGTTTGGTAACGTTTCACTATGATATACTTTTTACTCCTAAGCTCACCAACACCGGCATTGATTTTCCTAATCTGGCAACATCACAACTTTATATCTGGTATTTTCAAGTTCTAATTCTCCTATGTCCTTCCTACCAACATGTTCCTGTTATACAACTTTGATTAATGTCTTATTTCCTTCAGTAACTAATAGTGACAACTTCCTTCTTCAAAATTCTCTTTAAAATGTACTTCTGAGCATACTTTTGACATCTGTCCAAGAAGCCCTGGTATTAATTTTATCTAATATATCATCTTTGTCTGAACTCCGGCATATTTCACAGGACTTTATAATAAAAATGGAAGCTATTATCTAAACACCCAAGAAAAAGTTTTAATTTGAAACCAGACAAAGGGGACAGATAAACTGGAACCATCCTAGACTTCATCCATAACAATCATGTGCCATTGACCTTCATGTGGTCACTGTAAATCAGAATGATAATGTGCTTCACCAGAAATTCCAATAGGCAGCTGGCACTTCATGTTGGAATTGCTATATTCAGAAAGTTCATGTGCAATCTAAACAACTATTTCAGGAAGACTCTCCCAGAATATTTAAATTTGTCAATGCTTGAATTACGAACTGTCCATGCTTCCACACTTAGTGTCAATAAAATTTCAACACTCCTTTCAACAAAATATTGATTTCTTACACAAGCCAAACCATTTTGAACAATGGCCTAGTGTTTTTTTTAATTTGTAGACTCAACTAAAAACTGTGGCAAGCTATTCAACTAACCAGGAACAATATAGCTACACCTATTCCATCTCACAAAAACTCAAAATAGCTTCCACTGGTTAGGAGTTAATTCTAGCTAACTCCTTTCTCTGATTTCAGAAAGATTTGCTGGGACAGACAGGAAACACCGAGTTTAACACAGAGGCTCTGGATCTTCTTTGACTCAGATGTGCTCTTCCTACCTACAAGCTACTTTGCCATAGCTCCATTACCTTTTAGAATACAACTGATTTAAATCTGGAGTATTACATACAAAATCCTGAAGGAACTTGGCAGATCAGACAGGATCTATGGAAATGAATAAATGGTCCAATGTTCAAGCTGAGACCTATATCAGGACTGGAAGGGAAGGGGAAAGAAACCAGAATAAGGTGGAGGAGTGGGAGGAAAAGAAGTAAAAGCTAGTGGGGGGGGGGGGGATGAAAGAGGAAGCTGGGAAGTGACATGAGAAAAAGGTAAAGGGCTGTAAAAGGAATCTGATATAAGACGAGAGTGGACAATGGGAGAAAGGGAAGGAAGGACATCAGAGGAGGTGATAGGCAGGTGAGAAAAGGCAAGGTTGGAGCCAGTGTGGTAAATGGAAGTATAGGGAAAGAGGAGGGGAAAAATTACCAGAAGTTAGAGAAATCCATGTTCTTGCCAAAAGGATGGAGGCTATCCAGAAGGAACACAAGACGTTGCTCCTCCAACCTGAGAGTGACCTCATTGTGACAGTACAGAAGGCCATAGACTGACAAGTCAAACTGGGGTTTAGAATTTAAATGGCCATTAAGAAATAAATCCAGTGTCATTGGAGGAACAACCATAGCTTTGGGAACTTGTTACAATGAAATAAACAAGGCTGATCTCCTATGGTGGTGATGGCTTTGTTGGATTTGCCTGTATTTTTCCATGAATATCTCAAGCCTGGGCCCAGCAGAGGCCAAAACAGTCTTCTACTATGCCGTTGGCTGCCACTGGGTTGGAGAACCCCCAATGTCCAAAAGACAGAACTTAATTCCCAGCTCTATACTGAAAATTTACCTAGCGAATAGTCACACAAAATAAAGTAATTGACATCAAACTCATTTTATACAAGGAATCATAGCTTACATGTAGCAAGCTTAAAATCTGAGAATAGAATTTAAATGTTAATTGACAAGAGCACATGAAGTTGTTTTTTCCCCCCCCATATTTTCCCATCTTTCCAAAAGATATGCTCAATGACTAGATGGAGCCTTGTAAATGTAGCCTGGATCTCTCCTCCCCCTCCCCTCTTATGGGTAGGCTCTTACACCATACAAATATATGCAAAGCAGCAAACCCTTGCCTAAAACTGCAGCTATTCCTCACCATAGTTCTGAAATCCAGGACCTTAAACTGTCCAGCCACTTTCCCCTGAAATTAACCAACTGAATCTCCTTTGGACTGCCTCTAATGTTACTATATCATTTTTGAGACTAGGGAGCCAAAACAAGAGTAGCTTCATCTATCACAAGAACTTCAAAACATATAGTGTAATGAGTTGTCTGCATCAACGACCAACATAGTCTGAGGATGAGTTTCTGACGCCCATATAGCATGTCCACAACTTACTAATCCTAACTGGTAGATCTCCTGGAATGCAGGGAAAAAACTGGAGCACCCAGAGAAACCCCATGCAGTCACAGAGAGAACGTACAAACATATTACAGGCAGCTGTGGTAACTGAACCCTAATCTTCCGATCACTGGCGCTGAAGTGTTGCGTTAACTCTGTACTACTGTGCTGTCTTTATGCAGTTACTATGCACAATATCTGCCTTTTGATTCCTCTTACTGAAGTGAATTACCACTTATTTCCCACATTAAGTTCCATCTGACAAGCTTTCGCCCAATCTCCATTCCATTGCTGAATCAATGTCCTCATCACCAACTGGCCTTCAAATATAAACTAGAAAAATTATACAATTTATTCACTGAGATCATTGATGCAAATAGTAAGTGACTGAGGGTCAGGGACCCTTCCTTGGGATACTCTACTAATTACATTCTGCCAACCTGAAATAGAGCCAATTATTTAATGTTTTCTGTATGACAACTAGCTTTCAATCCACCCTAAAACATCCTCCAATACCTTGGATTTTTAACTTATACACCAGCCTTGAATATGGCACCTTGAGAAAAGCCACTCTGAAATCTAAAGATTATGTCTACAGATTCCCCTCCATTAACTCACCCAGTTACATTTACAAAGTCAAGCAAATTTGTCCATTACCATTTACCCTTTCATAAAATCATGACTAGTTAGATAACACACCAGTGGTCCCAAAGTGGACGATACTGCTCCTGGGGGGGGGGGGGGGGGGCTGAAGGATTACAGGCTTAACTCAAGGAATTACTTATTAAGCATTTGATTCTCAGTGCCTCAATTGATTACAATGATCACCTCATCTGTTGCTGACCCACTGTCCTCTTAGACTTTGCTCAGGGTGCATTACAGTTGTTGCAAAGCACTGTAACATTGCTGTATTTGCTTTATAATGACAAATCTGGACTGAAGAATTATTGCTGTGCACTACTGTAGTACAGTGTTAGCTACTACGATTCCCATACTCTAGTCACGCAGTGATGCAATTCCTGTGAATTAAGGTATTGTGGCGACCCATTTCCTGGCACATCCGAACCGGCTCACAATTAGATAGCCTACGGGGGTTTGCGAGCACAGAGCTTTGGAGCCTCTGCGCCACGGGGGGCAGGTTAAGGGAGGCTTAAAAGTGAGGCTGAGGATTTCGAATAAAGTTTTTTCCTTCAACTGCAGTCACCGACTCCGTGTCGTAATTTTAGCGCTGCGTGTAGCACACCGCTACAATTGGTGACCCCGACGGTCCAAACGATTTTTGGACCAGAAATGACCGACGCCGCCTCTGTTCATGCGGTTTCGTTGAAACTGCCGGGTTTCTGGACACAGCGACCGAACCTATGGTTCCAGCAAGCCGAAGCCCAATTCCACGTTCGCCAGATCACCTCAGAAGACACCCACTACTACTACGTGGTGAGCTCCCTCGACCAGGACACAGCGGCCCAGGTCGCGGAGTTCGTACAGTCGCCCCCGACAGACGGCAAGTACACGGAATTCAAAGCCCTGCTCCTCAGGACTTTCGGACTCTCTCGGCGCGAGCGGGCTGCCCGTTTACTGCACCTGGATGGCTTGGGCGACAGACCTTCATCGGCTTTAATGAATTAGATGTTGTCTCTAGCCGACGGACACACACCCTGCCTCATGTTTGAGCAGGCATTCCTGGAGCAGCTGCCCGAGGACATACGCCTGCTGCAGTCCGACGCGGATTTCAGTGACCCCCGGAAGGTGGCAGCCCGGGCGGACTTGCTGAGGAACGCCAAAAAGGTGAGCGGGGCGTCCATCGCACAGATCTCCCAGCCACGCACCCAGCAGCAAACCAGTCCAG
Organism: Hypanus sabinus; assembly: GCF_030144855.1. Taxonomy (NCBI): domain Eukaryota; kingdom Metazoa; phylum Chordata; class Chondrichthyes; order Myliobatiformes; family Dasyatidae; genus Hypanus; species Hypanus sabinus. Next base: position 17,909,310 of record NC_082720.1, read on the forward strand.
GCCCGGCCGCAGAGCCCACTAACCCCCGGCCCAAGGAACACTGGTGCCTCTACCACCAGCGGTGGGGAGCAGAAGCCCGGCGTTGTCACCCGCCCTGCAAGTTCCCGGGAAACGCCAGGACCAGCCGCCGCTGATGGCTACGGCGGCTGGCCATTGGGATAGCCTCCTGTATGTGTGGGATAGAAGGTCAGGACGCCGGTTTTTGGTCGATACTGGTGCCGAGATCAGCGTTTTACCTCCGACAAGTTACGACACCCGCAGCAGGGCACCGGGTCCCCCCCTGAGGACCGTGAATGGCAGCACAATAAGGACCTATGGCACCCATCAGGTGCAGCTACAGTTCGGCTCCAGCCAGTTCACGTGGGACTTTACACTGGCCGCCGTAGCCCAACCGCTTCTGGGTGCGGATTTTTTGCGGGCTCACAGCCTACTGGTCGACCTGCCCAGGAAGAGACTGGTACACACCGAGACCTTTCAGACGTTCTCCCTGGGTGCAGCCCAGTTGCCAGCCCCTCACCTCGGCTCCATCACGCTGTCCGACAACGACTTCACCAGGGTCCTGGCGAATTTCCCATCAGTTCTGGCACCGCAGTTCACAGCGGCCATGCCCCGACACGGCGTACAGCACCACATCCCGACCCAGGGACCGCCCCTCCACGCCTGAGCTCAGCGGCTTCCCCCGGACAAGCTCCGACTGGCGAAGGAGGAGTTCCAGAGGATGGAGGAATTGGGGATCATCCGGCGGTCCGACAGCCCATGGGCCTCCCCCCTGCACATGGTGCCCAAAGCGACGGGAGGCTGGAGACCGTGCGGCGACTACCGCAGGCTGAACGAGGCTACCACACCGGACCGCTACCCTATGCCGCACATTCAGGACTTTGCAGCAAACCTGCATGGTGCACAGATCTTCTCCAAGGTCGACCTCGTCCGAGGGTACCATCAAATCCCGATGCATCCTGACGACGTCCCCAAAACAGCTCTCATCACCCTGTTTGGCCTTTTCGAGTTCCTCCGCATGCCGTTCGGCCTGAAGAATGCCGCACAGACGTTCCAGCGGTTAATGGACACGGTGAGACGGGACCTGGACTTCGCGTTCATCTATTTGGACGTCATCCTCATAGCCAGCAGCAGTCGTCAGGAGCATCTGTCCCACCTCCGTCAACTCTGCGCCCGACTGAGTGAGTACGGTCTTACAATCAACTCTGCCAAATGCCAGTTCGGACTCGATACCATTGACTTCCTGGGCCACAGGATTACTAAAGACGGGGCAACCGCTCTGCCCGCTAAGGTAGATGCGGTCCGCCACTTCCCCCGACCCACCACGATCAAAGGCCTTCAGGAATTCGTAGGTATGGTCAATTTCTACAACTGCTTCCTCCCTTCAGCTGCCCGGATCATGCGCCCCCTGTTCGCCCTGATGTCGGGTCCGAGCAAGGACATTACTTGGGACGAGGAGTCCGCTGCCGCTTTCGTTCAAACGAAGGAAGCTTTGGCGAACGCCGCAATGCTAGTACATCCTAGAATGGACGCCCCTACCGCCCTCACAGTGGATGCATCTAACACGGCAATCGGTGGGGTGCTGGAGCAACTCATTGCAGGTCGCTGGCAACCCCTGGCATTTTTCAGCAAACACCTGCGGCCACCCGAGCTCAAGTACAGTGCTTTCAACCGGGAACTGTTGGCGCTCTACCTGGCAATCCGGCATTTCAGGTACTTCCTAGAAGGTCAGCCCTTCACCGCGTTCACGGACCACAAACCGCTTACCTTTGTGTTTACAAAAGCGTCCGACCCCTGGTCGTCCTGCCAGCAACGCCACCTGTCCTACATCTCTGAATACACGACGGATGTCCGGCACGTCTCGGGTAAGGACAATGTCGTGGGGGATGCGCTCTCTCGCCCTACCGTTCATGCCCTTTCCCAAGGGGTAGACTTTGAGGCACTAGCAGAGGCGCAGCAGGCGGATGAGGAGATTCCAAGTTACAGAACCGCAGTCTCCGGTTTGCAGCTCCAGGACCTCCCTGTAGGCCCGGGTGTGAGGACCCTACTCTGTGACGTCGCCACCGGCCAGCCCCGTCCCGTCGTCCCGACAGCCTGGCGGCGCCGTGTTTTTGACTCCATTCATAACTTGGCGCATCCCTCCATCCGGACAACTGTCCGGATGGTTTCCAGCAGGTTCGTTTGGCACGGACTCCGCAAACAGGTCAGTGCATGGGCCAAAACGTGCATGCACTGCCAGACGGCCAAGGTGCAGCGGCACACCAAAGCCCCACCGCAGCAGTTCCATCCCGCCCACCGGCGTTTCGACCACATTCATGTGGATATCGTGGGCCCCCTGCCAGCGTCGCGCGGAGCGCAGCACCTCCTGACTATCGTGGACCGGTTCACAAGATGACCAGAGGCAGCCCCGCTCACCGACACCACCTCCGAATCTTGCGCCCGAGCCCTGATCACCACCTGGATATCTCGCTTTGGTGTACCGGCCCACATTACCTCCGACAGAGGCGCCCCGTTCACCTCCAGCCTGTGGTCAGCTATGGCCAGCCTTTTGGGGACTCAGCTGCACCACACAACTGCCTACGGCCTACAGTCGAACGGGCTAGTGGAGCGTTTCCACCGTCACCTGAAGTCGGCCCTCATGGCCCGCCTGCGAGGAGCCAACTGGGCGGACAAGCTTCCCTGGGTCCTACTCGGCATCCGCACAGCGCCCAAGGACGACCTGCACACCTCGTCGGCCGAGTTGGTATACGGCGCGCCCCTGGTCTTCCCCGGGGAGTTCCTACCAGCCCCACAGGGGCAAGAGGAAGATCCCGCAGCAGTCCTGGGCAGAGTACGCGAGAAGCTCGGTAACCTGGCCCCCATACCCACTTCACAGCATGGGCGGAACCCGACCTGCGTACCCAAAGACCTGCAGAACAGTAAGTTTGTGTTTGTACGAAGGGGCAGGCATCGGCCACCGCTGCAGCGGCCATACGAGGGGCCGTTTATGGTGCTCCGGAACAACGGGTCCACGTTCATGCTGGACGTTGGGGGGAAAGAGGAGGTTTTCACGGTGGACCGCCTCAAACCAGCCCATGTGGACCTGGCGCAACCGGCCGAGTTTCCGGCACCTCGGCGCAGAGGCCGACCTCCCAAGCAGGTTCTGGCCCAGACTGTGGACATAGGGGGGTGTATCGCCGGTTCTGGGGGGGGTTATGTGGCGACCCATTTCCTGGCACATCCGAACCGGCTCACAATTAGATAGCCTACGGGGGTTTGCGAGCACAGAGCTTTGGAGCCTCTGCGCCATGGGGGGCAGGTTGAGGGAGGCTTAAAAGTGAGGCTGAGGATTTCAAATAAAGTTTTTTCCTTCGACTGCAGTTACCGACTCTGTGTCGTAATTTTAGCGCTGCGTGTAGCACACCGCTACAGTATGGTGTTCAATGGGGTAATTTTAGAATTTGCCCTTTTGAATGGTCATGACCACTTTTCTACAGTCCGCAGCCCAACTGTGATATCACAGTCCTATTTTATTTACCATTTATTATCAGAGTACATATATATCCACCATATACAACCCTGAGATTAATTTCAATAAATCTATACAATAATAACTATAACACAATCAATGACAGACTGCCCAACTAGGGCATTCAACCGGAGTGCAGACGAAAACAAAGTGCAATACAAAAAGAATAAACAATTATAATAAAGAAATAAGTAATAAATAGAGAATATGAGATAAGAGTCCTTGAAAGTGAGTCCATTGGTTGTGATGAAGCAAGTGAAGTTGAGCGAAGCTATCTACTTTAGTTCAAGAGCCCGATGGTTGAGGGGTAGTAACTGTTTCTGAACTTGGTGGTGCTGAGTCCTGAGGCTCTTGTATTACCCTCTTGATGGCAGCAGTGAGAAAAGAGTATTGGCTTGGGTGGTAGGGGTCTTTGATGATGGATGTTGCATTCCTCCAACAGCATTTCATGTACATGTTTTCAATGGTGGGGAGAGCTTTACCAGTGACGGACTGAGCCATATCCACTACTTTTGTAGGATTTTTCATTCAAGGGTATTGGTGTTTTCATACTAGGCTGTAATGCAGCCAGTTAATATATTACAATCTATAGAAGTTTGTCAAAGTTTTAGATGTCACGCCAAATCTCCGCAGACCTAAAGTAAAGGCACTCTCATGCCATTGTAATTGCACTTGCATGCTCAGCCCACAACAGGTCCTCTGAAATAACAACACCAAGGAATTTAAAGTTGCTGACTCTCTCCACCTGATTCTTCGATGAGGACTGGCTGACGGACCTCAGTTTTCCTTTTCCTGAAATCTATAATTAGCTCCTTGTTCTTGCTAACATTGAGGGGTTATTGTTGTGACAGCACTCAGCCAGATTTTCAATTACCCTCCTGGATGCTGATTCATCACCACCTTTGATTTGGCCTACGATAGTGGTGTCACTTGCAAAGTTGAAAATGACATTGAAGCTGTGCTTCACCACACAGTCAGAGGTGTAAAACGAGTAGAGCAGAAGACTAAGCACATAGCATTGTGGTGCACCTTTGCTGACAGAGATTGTGGAGGAGATGTTTTTGCCAATCCAAACTGACTGGAGTCTACAAGTGAGGAAATTCAGGATCCAATTGCACAAGGAGTTATTGAGGCCTAGGTTTTGGAGCTTAATGATTAGTTTTGCCTGAGCTATTATGAAGTCATAACTTTCCACTTTATTGATCACTGCGTTTGAGGTCGGACTTAAACAATAGGCAATTGCCCACTGTTGTTAACTTTTAACAAAAATGGCAGCAGACCAAATGAAAAAGTGCAGACAGAATAATGTGGTGTATCTGAAATATGGATTTATACCAGCAACAGGCAGACAACAGTAGCCAGTGCATCTGTTGTATGAAAAACTTTTTTCAAATGAAGTAATAACATTCCAGGCTCCTTGACCCTCTGAAGATATGACACTGATGAAGAAAACAGATCTTTGTGATCTCAGTCGCTCTGCGAAAACTTTCAGAAAAAGAAAATAGTTTAAAACATATTTATCAGCAATTCACAAAACAGTGATGGTTTGCATGCTTTAGACAACATGTGGAAAGCCCACATAATTGGAGGAGCTGATTCTACCAGCAGTAAGGGAGGTTCTGAGTACAGTTTTGCAGAAGTCACAAAAGCAAATAATTGAAGTGACTCCACTCAGAGAAAACTTTGTTCAAATACGAACATGTCTTAGTGTCTTAGAATGGGTAAGGCGGGAAGACACATTTCGCAACATATTTAGGACAATGGAATTTGCTTTGCAGTTGGATGAGTCAAACTTTGCTTTTTGGTTTTGTTCACTAAAGCATAGCTCAGGAGTTATTTGCAAGGTGACGAGAAATAGATTTAAAGAGGGAGTCAATATTTCGAGTTGCTGAGCAATTTTTCCAAAGAGAAAATCACTCTGCTCACCAACAGATGGGGCACCACCATAGGGTTATTACTTACTTGACAAAAGCTGTACCTAACATATTTATCATTCACTGTGTAATTCACAGACATTTAGTTGTAAAAAAAAACCTGTGATTGGCAGTACAAATCATTAAATACTTTTATCATAGCAGTTAGTAAAATCAAGTCCCTTGCCATTAATTGACCATGTTGAGAACTTTGTATTGAGAATGATAAACAACTTGAAGGCTTGCTGTTGCACAGAGAAGTCAGATGGCTCTCAAAAGGAAACCGCCAATACTGTCAGGACTGGAAACAGCTGCATCCCTCAGGCACTAGGCTTCTGAACTCCTTGCCACACCGCATTTGAAGTGTCACTGGATAACTCAGACAAGACATAGTAGATTTAGGCTATATGGCCCATTGAGTCTGCTCTGCCATTTAATCATGGCTGATCTTTCTCCCCCTCCTCAGCCCCACTCCCTGGCTTTCTCCCCATAACCTTTGATGCCATGTCCAATCAAGAACATATCAAGCTCCGCTTAAATACACCCAACAATCTGGCCTCCACAGATGACTGTGGTAACAAATTCCACAAATTCACCATCCTTTAGCTAAAAAAAAATTTCTCCGCATCTGTTTTAAATGGATGCCCCACCATCCTGAGACATCCTTTCCACATTTACTCTGTCTAGGCCTTTCAACATTTGAAAGGTTTCAATGAGACTCCCCCCCCATCCTTCTAAATTCCACTGAGTACAGGTCCAGAGCCATCAAACATTCCTCATATGATAACCCTTTCATTTCTGGAATCATCCTTGTGAACTTCCTCTGAACCCTCTCCAATGCCAGCACATCATTTCTTAGATAAGGAACCCAAAACTGTTCACAATACTCAAGGTGAAGCCTCACCAGTCCCTTCTGAAGCCTCAGCATCACATCCCTGCTCTTATATTCTAGACCTCTTGAAATGAATGCCAGCATCACACTTGCCTTCCTCACCACTGACTTGACCTGCAATCTAACCTTTAGGGGGTTCTGCACAAGGTTTCTCAAGCTTCTTTACATCACAGATTTTTGGATTTTCTCCCCATTTAGAAAATAGTCTGCACATTTATTTCTCCTACTAAAGTGCATGACCGTGCATTTTCACTTGCCAAACTCCTGCTACTTCTCCTAATATGTCCAAGTCCTTCTGCAGCCTACCCGTTTCCTTCACACTACCTGCCCCTCCACAAATCTACATATCATCTGCAAACTTGGCATCAAAGCTATCTATTTTATCACCTAAATCATTGATATACAGCATTAAAAGAAACGGCCCCAACACCAACTCCTGCGGAACACCACCAAGCACTCGCAGCCAACCAGAACAGGATTTTTTATTCCCACTCACTACCTCCTACCAATACTTTAACCATGCCAGTAACTTTCCTGTAATACCACAGGCTCTCAACTTGGTAAGCAGTGTCATGTGTGGCACCTTGTCAAAGGCCTTCTGAAAGTCCGCTGTGTGCATACATCTACTGATACTTCTGGACACATCATCAGTGATGTTCCTGGAATCATTGGGTGTTTCGGGTCCTTCAACATCATACACCCTTCTCCAGGTGACCCAGCCGGGGCTGATCAGACCCCAGCTTGTGTCCAGATGGCTAGCTATACATGACTCCATGACTCCCCTCTCTTGAGCCACAGCCACCTTGAGGCCCTCTCTATACAAGGGCGGGGATGGGGAATTTCACTGAGACCCATCAAATGTTGAAAGGCCTCAACAGATTGGATGTGGAGGGGCTGTTTCCTATGATGGTGGAGTCTACAACTAGAGGACACAGTCTCAGAATAGAGTGATGCCCATTTATAACAGATGAGATATTTCTTTAGCCAGAGAGTGATGAATCTGTGGAATTCAATGCCACAGGTGGCTGTGGAGGGCAAGTTAGTATATATTTATAGCAAAGGTTGAGAGGTTCTTAATTAGGCAGGGCATGAAATGTTACAGAGAGAAGGCAGAAGATTGGGGCCGAGAGAAAAATGGATCAGGCATGCTGAAATGGTGGAGCACTTGATGGGCCAAATAACCCAACTCTGTTCCTATATCTTACTGTCTTATTTAAGTGCAACATTGCCGTTGCAACCTTTTCCAATTTCCAAACCTCTGAGTTGGAAGAGAAATAATACCAGATGATCTTCAAGTATACTGTGTGCTACATAAAGACATGTCAGAGATATCAGAATCTTTTTTTGAAGGAAATTCCACATTGGGTAATGAATTCATTCTTGAACACTTGTAATGAAAAATTAACAGGAAGGATGGAGAAAGAACCAAACTTGCTACAAGATAACTGAGCTGAAGCTGAGGTTCAAAAAACAATCTCATCAAGACCTTTGGTTGCAGAAAGAAATCTCTGGATGCTATCCTGCACTGTGGAAAAAGGTCACAATCCTCTTTATTGCCTTTTCAACATCATATTTAGTGGGGTATAGTTTCAGTGCAGTTGCCCAACTTCTTCCAAAGCAACCAAACAGACAGCAAATTACTGATCTGAGTGATGTTCAGCCCAATGTTGAGAAACCACTAACACGGCACATCCATCCCATTGAAAGGTGAAAAAGCAATAAAGTAGTGAATAGTTTGACGATTAATGTATGCTGTAAAATTGCTGATGGAAGTAGTTTTTACTGTAATTGAATAAGTTTATTTGCAGCTTTAAACAGATTTAAAATACTTTTTGCAACTACTTGTCACTTCTTTGAATTTGCAGTTCCTATTTTCTTTCACTGCATTAGGGGTGCAGTCTGGAAGCAAAGGGGGTGGTAACCCAAAAAGTTTGGGAACCACTGTTAGACTAACTGGCCTGCAGTTTCCTACCTTCAGCCTTCTGTACTTTTTGAACAGGGAATCACATTAATTGCTTCCTAATCTTCTAGTATCCTCCCTAAATTCAGCACGGTCTCAATTTTCAACCAAAGAACCCACCAACTCTGCAGTCATTTCCTACAAAACCCTTGGAATCGAGCCATCAGGTCATAATGACTGTCCTCCTCAAATCTGAGACCCTCTCTTAAATGTTTTATTCCTTGTGATTGTGATTTTTTTTAAAATAAAGTTCTTCTTTGTTATTTGAAAGCAGCCCCAACATTATCACAGGCATTTATACAAGACCATAAAGGCACTGGAGCAGAATCACACCATTCTGCCCATTGAGTCTGCTCTACCTTTCCAACATGGCCGATTTATTATCCCTTTCAACCCTATTCTCCTGCCTTGTCCCTTTAACCTTTGATATCCAGACTAATCAAGAACCAATCAACCTCCACTTTAAGTATACTCAATGACTTGGCTTTCACAGTTGTCCAGGGAAATAAAGTCCTGCTTCTTCAACACTACCCACCTCTTAAACAATCTTTCTATCATCTGCAAACTTGACCACAAAACCATCAATTCAATCATCCAATTCATTGACAGAAAATGTCACTGTCCCAACTCCAGCAGAACACCACTAGTAACCAACAGCCAACCGGAAAAGACCCCCCTTTATACCCACTGTTTACCATCTGACAGTCATCTATCCATACTAGTATCTTTCCTGTAATATCATGGGCTCTTATCCTGTTAAGCCTCATGGTCAGCATCTTGTCAAAGGCCTTCTGAAATACCAAGTAAGTAACATCCATTGGCCCTCCTTTGTCTATGCTACCTGTTATTTTCTCAAAGAGTTCTAAGGAGGGCTAAACTTAGTCAAGATAGCACTAAACGGCAACTCTTTTGCTTGCATCTTCAGAAACAGTTCAATTTCCATCTTTAATATCTCTATTTTTCCTTTTCTGGCTTCTTTTGAAGATCTTGACTTGGAGTTACACGCTGACTATGGTTCTTTGCGGGAATGGGACTCGCTCTCGGAGTGTCACAGCTGGCTGTTATCCGACATGCCAAGAGTGTGGCCTAAGAGTTCTGCTTGCTTCTGGGGGCCTAGGATCTCGGGGTTCTGGAGACGGGTAGATCGAAGGTCGGTATCCTGGACCAGTGTGTCATGGGAGCTGGAAGTTCTTTGGTTATGTGTCCAGAGACCTGAGATCTTTGGGCACAGAGCTTGGAAAAAGCGACACAACGTACTTTTAACATTGTAAACCAGTGAGTTGTTTGTTATGTCTTCCCACTTGCTGTGAAACGAGAGGGGAGACAGAGAGAACCAGTGGTATGTTGAATGCATAGTCTTTGGAGTACTGCATATCTGTGTCTTTGCTTTACATTTGCTGCATGCCTTAGTGCTTGGTGGTGGGTGCCCATGCTTTTTTTTTGCTGGTGGGGGGGAAGGGGAGATCATTGCTTGCTGCCACTTACACATGGGAGGGAGGAGAGCTGGGGGGACATTGGGGTTCTAATATTTAACTGCCATTCATTCTTTGTGGAACCCCTCTTGTTTCATGGATGGCTGCGAAGAAAAAGCATTCCAGGATGTTGTATATATTTCTGACATTAAATGTACCTTAATAGATTTGTCAGGCAAGATTTCCCCAAGAACTGTTGACTTTGCCCTACTTAATCATGGTCCTCCAAGGACTCTGAAACCTCAACCTTAATAATGGACCCAACATCTCCCCAACCATTGGAATCAGACTAAGTGGTCTATAATTCCCTTACTTCTGACTCCCTTCCTTCTTAAGGAAGAATGGACATTTGCAATTTTCCAGAATCTAGTGATTTTTGAAAGATCATTACTAATGCTTCTACAATCTCTTCAGCCACCTTTCAGAAATTTGGGTTGTAGTCCACCTGGTCCAAGTGACTTATCTGCCTTCAGATCTTTCGGCTTTCTAAGCACGTTCTCCTCATTAATAGCAGCTGCACTCACCTCTATCCCAACACTCTTGAATTTATGGCATACTGCGACTGAAGATTGCTACAAAATACTTCAGTTGGTCTGCCATTTCTTTAACCACCCCTCTCCCCAATCATTACCCCTCCAGCATCATTTTCCAGTGGTCCAATATCCATTCATGCCTCTTTTTTTTTATTCTTTATATATATATGAAAAAAAAGTTTGGTATTCTTTTATATTATTGGCTAGCTTACCTTCATATTTAATGTTTTTTCTCCTTATGGCTTTTTTAGTTGCATTGTATTAATTGCTAGAAGTTTCAAATAACTTTTGGAACAGCATATACACTTACTTTTGCTTTTACGCTGTCTTTGACTTCCCTTGTCAGCCACGGTAGCCTCATTCTCCCTTTAAAATACTTCGTCTTTGGTGTGTATCTATCCTGCACATTCCAAAAACTTCAGCCACTGCTGCTCTGCCACCATCCCATTCTAATCAACTTTGGCTAGCTCCTCTTTCATGCTTCTGTAATTCCCTTTACTCTACTGTAACACTGATACTGCTGATTTCAGCTTCTCTCTCAAACCGCATGGTCAATTCCATCATATTATGACTGCTGTGTCTGAAGTATTCCTTTACCTTAAGATCCCTAATCAAATCTGGTTCATAACTTAAAACCCAATCCGGAACCTCCCCACCCAGTGGGTTCAACCATCAGCTGCTCGAAAAAGCCACCTCGTAGGCATTGAACAAATTCCTCCTTTGGATCTAGCACCAATCTATTTTCCCCCCGAAATCTACCTGCATATTGAAATCCCCACTGACTATTGTTTAGCTCATTTCATGAGAACAACTGAAATAGCAGCCTTGTCATGCAGCTGTCTTACTTCCCCCAATTTTCCCTTGTATCTTCTTACCCTCACATTCCCAACCACATTCACCACCTACCTCCCACCCCGCCAAAAGATTCCAACACTCACTCACCTATGAAATAACCAGTCACCACTTAACCTATCAATCCGCAGTTCTTCAGGATGAAGACAGAAACTGGAGAATCTGGGGGAGCCCACACAGTCACAGAAAGAACACGCAAGCTGCATGCATGTATTCTCATTTTCCCCCCAGATTCAAATTGTTCATCCAGATGAATCCCAGATGTGCCCCCATCTTTTAAGGGTTAAATACTACATATTGTCCCAAACCTCCCTATAAAACTTGGTAATTAAGCAGCAGGTATTTAGAATCTAGAATTCACCGGCTAAAAGTATGGTTAATCCAGTGTCAATTGTAATAGTCAAAAGGGGATCAAGATAAATATGGAGGTAAAATGTTACAGGACTGCAGAGAATGGGTTAAGTGGGGCAACTAGATTGCTCTTCAAACACACAACAAATTTGAGCTTAATATTATCAAAGTATTATTACATTTTAGGAGACCATTATCAATTGAAATGCAACAGCTTCAACCTTTTATTGAGTACAAGCAGAATCAGTTATCAATAGCTTGCCTCAAACTCAAGTTCTACACAGCTAAGGTACTGAAAATTATTGAGGTAAGTAAAGTCATTGGAGAAGTTTAGTGCAGTCAACTGCACCAAAGATTGCAGAATGATGAGAGTTGGGAAAGAGATGTTTTGCAATTTTTTTTTCTCTTAAATTCTACTGGGTTTCTAGTAAAACAGAAAAGTGTAGGATAGTAAGTTTTTGCAATGGGAATCATTTGACCTGCATTTCCTAGGATCAATTCATCACCAACAGCTACTATTTAAACTTCTTATTAGCAGTCCTTTAAAATCAATAACAGCACTTACAAAGGGTGGAAAAGACTGGTTGTAGCTAACCTTGTTTTCTCCACCGTAACATACAAATCAACAATACTGTACATTGCTGGCTGGTCTGCAATGTTATCAATAACCCTACATGCAAAACTTGACATTTCAGAGAAATGCAAGGGTTACCTCCCCAGCCCTTGGCGTTTAAGGTTAGGTTGCAATCAGACACTGAGCGCTACTGAGAACAGGAACATTAGAGCGAAAACCATACCCAAGAGCACTGTTTTTCCAAAAGGGCCAGAGTATTTCAAATCAGCAATTCGCATCACCTTCAAGGGCAACAAGCAGTATGGAGAATAAGTTACTTTTAATCTATTTTCTGATGAACAAAAATTGGTTCCAGGTCAAATTTTGCAAAAGTCAACCCATCTTCTGGGACCTTACCACAAACTGCATATGCTACTATTTCCATTTCCTTGCCTGACCACCGTTGCAGGTTGAAAATGCACATTCATAACTTGGTGCCACATCTAATGAGAAGCTAAGTTACTGATACATCATTCTCTCCATCAGAAACTGTGTTCAGCACATTTTCCTCATTCATCATTTTCTGCTTAAGCCTTCATCAGATTTAGCAGTTTAGGGCTTTCCGAGTTGTGTACTCATGTTACATTCTCTGTAAACTATACAACATTTAACCCCTGGCTAACCTAGTCTCTCCCATCACATCCTACTTAGTTGGCAATATTGCTAACCCAATATTGGTTCCAGGTTCCATATTCTCATACTCCATCAATAAAATTCTAACCATTACCCATCATAAAATGTTCCTGCTCTCAACTCATTAATTTCCCTGACTTCACCTCAAATTTTTATTTACACACACTCCTTTCCATCCTTGCCCCTCATGATATACAGCCATGCTAGCTTTTCTTAACTAATTGCAGTCATCTTTTAATCCCTCCTTGAAACCATTGCAATTATCAATCTACATGTGGAATAATGTAAAATTAGAAATTAATTCAACCTCCTGAGTTTCCCCTTCAAGACACTTTGGAAATAGAGCCTAGGGAGCTGTCTTGAAGTCAGTGACCTAGAAGATGAATTCAGAATTTAGGTAAACAGCATAATTCAATTAATGAAATATACCGCATCTATCTGATATACTAAATATATCCAGTATGACCATGCCCTTATCAGATTTATGCACATATGCAGATTACAGCATCAATGGATTGTTATTACCCATGCCTCTCCCAACGACCTCATTTTATTAACAGTTAACTGAGTACTAAATAAGCACAGACCAGAAAGAGCAACACAATAGAACAACTCAGTACTGCATATATTTTTTTCCCATGAGAAATCAACATTTTCTTACAATACAGCATTTGAATCTCAAAATGCTCAAGGTCAATCACTGACATCTGTATTTGATGGCATATTTTCTTATAGTAAATGTACCAGCTATGTGGACCATATAAATTGTCTCAAAACCTCAGATCATATAAAAAACGAATATCTTTCACTTTCCTTAGAAAGAATACCACAATACACTTTAGGTTCCTGTGGCAGGCCAAATGTCTATTTCCAAATGGAACTCAAAGTTCAAAGGAAATTATCAAAGTGCACATGTATCACCATATACAATCCTGATTATTCAGTAATAATAAATCACCTCACCCACTTACAGATAAACATGCTGAACGGAGTCACTGCCTGTCCTCATTCTCTACCCTGTGTATTACATCTTTGCAACCAATTGGATGAAGTGATGAGTTTCAAATGATTGCAAAAAAATCCAGACTACCAATGTGGTACAGTTCTGAGGAAGCACCATTGTGTAAGTAGTATCATTATTTACATCAGCCATTGAACTCAGCCCACCTGCTTTTCCGGTGAATGCAAAAGCATCCAAAGCAGTATTTCGCAGATACACAAGTGCTTTCCAGCATCCCACCCATCAGGTCACCTAATACCCACCCACCCAAGGGATAAATCACCTTGTTATACATAGAACAACAATGGTTATACTTTTTTTGGCCGTAAAGCATATTGGGATAACTCAAGGATGCACTCAAGACTCTTCACTAAATGGTCCACTCAATCTGAAGGTACGTACAGACTTTAAATTGGGTAAGTTCTGCCCCAAACACTGAATTTAATATTTTCACCTTCCGGCTGTACTGACAATGACACCATTTGTTACATTATTTCTAGCTATCTGAGAGGGAACGTGTTGAATCCTCATTAATACTACTGCGCTGAGGAGATTTTCCAATGCTGTTAAGTAGGTGCTTGAAGAACACCTCAAAGTATCATTTAGAGAATAGTTACATAGCACAAGAGTTATAACATAGAATCAGCAAACCATTGGTAGAATCTACATTAGGCACTGCCTCAAGAAGGCAAAATCTATCAAAGATCCCCACCATCCAGACCATGCTATCTTCACGTATCAGGCAAGAGGTACAGAAGCACCAGGTTCAAGAATAGCTACTTTCCTTCAACTATTTAGTTCTTGAACCTACTGGCACAACCCTAATCACTACCTCAGTGTAGCAATACCATGACCACTTTGCACTGCAAAAGACTGCTTAAATTATGTCCTTTCTTATAAATTTGCATGTAATTTATGTTTCACTTGTGGATGTTGTTGATCAGGTGATATTGTGTGTGATGCTTTGGCAAGAAAGTTTTACATTGTATTTATGCATCTGACTTTGAAAGTGTTTTCTTTCCCATTTTTTGAAATGCAATAGTTTTTTTTCTAGTTTAAGTCTTCAGAAAGAATCCAAAATCTGTCTTTGTGCTCTAAAATAGAAATACATCAGCAATTGTAATCAAACCAATGCCACTTCACTTGAATCAAAACTCAACACACAACATAGATTATAAAGTCTGCACTGGTACAAGGCCAAAGTATCGAAAAACAAGAAACCTGGGGAAGGACATATGCAAATCACTACAATACTCATTCCAAACTGAAAATTTAGTGATAAAAGTGTGAATGTATAAACAAAAAGAACATTTTAAATAATATACGCAGTTAAAAACTTCTCAATTAAGTCAAACTCCCATACAGCTAGAATAAGAACAGTGGAACATGGTGGCTTCTGATGTGATATTTAGAACCAAAATTTGGCAAGATCTAAATTTGTAACTTTTATCTGTTCTACCGAAGATGGGCCAGCGAACGTTCAGATTCTCGATAACACTGCATTAAACGAGGAGCGCATAGAACCGAAACCTTACTCTTACTCCCGTTAAAAATATGAGAAGCATCTCGGACAGCTACGTTTATTAGTTACCTTAATCTCTTTTCACAAAAAGTACTCCAGCTCCTAAACCATGCTGCTTCCTGTTGACTCCCACAGCGAGGCTGTTCCTACCGGAAATACAGAGAGGGGGGTAGAAAGAGAGAGAAAATATAAATAAATAATAAAGTGCGTTGCTGCTGCCGCTGAATTCATTAGCTTTCTGTAGGCCAGGCCCGAAGCGCTGGCCGGTAGCGGCACGATCCACTCCGCTGGCCCTCACACTCACATTGATCAGTAAACTCCACAATCACACTCCGTACAATGTTGCCGCTCCGCACATCCAAGAAACCCCCACGCGTGACGACACGGCTCGGCGCTCTGACGTCACCGCGCCCCGTCAAGCTCCGCCCCTTTCCCTGCCGGCGCTTTTGAACATGGAAGTTGTTCCTTTCCCGTCGTCGGGCGCGGCCAATCCGGGCTGACCACTGGAATATGCCCGCCGCTGATTTATTTTAAGGCCTGAATGTGCGGCCGGCGGTTCATTTCGGTCTTTTCTAATCCCGCCCTCGGCGCTGAATCTGCGGCTTGAGGTGCTCCGTGTCCCGCACCCGGTCTCCGCTGCGGTAGCGCGGCCTTCGCCACGCCCGGCCGGTGCCCCCGTTCTCGTGCTCACCTGTCAGCCAATCGTAGCGTGGCTTTCCGCCTGCTCGCGCTCTCGCCGTTGGCCTCGCGGTTCCCGCCCGTGTCGCGTGGAGCGGGTGCGGGAGGCTGGGACGCCCTGGTGCATCGGCGAAACCCCGCTCACAGGGATGGGAGGCTGTTCTTTAGAGTGTGAGGTTGACCTTTCAAATGCTTGTAAAATCATTGGGGGGGGGGGTTGCATAGAGAAACTGGATGTCCATGGCCTTTCCCCCCCCCCCAGGGTGGGGATGTCTAAAACAAGAAAGGTGAGAGGGGAAAGATTTAAGAGGGATCCGTTGGGCGGCTTTTTCAGAGAAGGGGTGAGATTTCGAAACACTGAAATGCATCAATTGCATTAGCAACCAATACTGCCAAGGGTCTGATGAGGCCATACAGTCTGGCGCCAATATAACTTGCCCCATAATGCTCTCAGAACAACACCTAACATAACAAAACAGAACATACCAAGTGATAAATAGCAAAGCAAGCCCTGTACCTCGATTATATGGAATGAGCTGCTGGAGGAAGTCGTGAAATTAGAATGTTTAGAAGGCTGGAATGTGGAATGAAAAGGTTCAGAGGAAATATTAACCAAATGTAGGAAAATGGGACCTGGGTCAGCATAGATGAACTTGATTGAAGGGGCCTCCTCTTGTTCTGTGTAACTCCACAAGTACAGCAGGGAAATTGGGCAAATTTCCCTTAATCAGGGTTTGGAATCATGAAGAGCTGCAGAATAGGCTGGTGAGTAATGCTATCCTGGATGAGGAACATTGAATAAGATGTAGGAATATCAGCACAAACATAAATGGAACAGTTTTGAAGTGTGCAGGTGAAATGAGTGTTGCTAGTACTTAGCAGGTCAGGCAGTAAGTATCTGGAGGCCAACAGCCTTTCATTTGAACTGCATGAGGTGTTGCAAGCAATGAAAAGGTTCTTGTAAATAATTGGTTAAGGTGCAGATGAGAATTATGCTTATTCTCTAAAAAAAATGAATACTTAAAGTCCGCCTGCAAAGATGCATGAAAACTTTGGCTAACGTCTCTTACAAAAGACCACATAGCACTCCCTGAACTTTTCTACAATGTTTCAAGTAGATGTGATCAATCATTGGAAGGGTTTTCCTGTGATGTATGAGATGGAATCCACTACCTTTTCTAGTAGTTTCTGCTGAAAGGCTTTGAGATATAGAATGGTTATCAGAGTGCCTCACTGTAATCAGTGGGGAAAGGAGCTCTCACAATAGTAGAAGGCACGTATTCATGTAATTTTGGTGCTGAATAGTGTGGGAAGATTCTGAAAAGAGAAACTTGGAGCTTGGTGATACATCTTTCTTGTTCCAATATTTCAATGTCTAATATTCCTAATTATCTGAGAAATGTGATAATGAAAAAAGCAGCAGGAGATTAGTCTTGTCCAGTAATGGACAAATTATGAGCACGTTTTGACTCAACTGCATGAATAAAAGATGAAGTGATGATGTGTTAACAAATTGACAATGGTGCTGCCTGTAATGGTTTTCAAATTTTATAGCACTCAAAACATTGAGAATATAGATATTGGTAGGCATTGTGTGGGACTCTGGCAAAAGAATACCAAATATCTTGTCCAAAGATCATGTACGACAAGGAATTTCAGGGAAACACATTCATATCTGGTTCATAGTAGTTTCATGAATCTATTTGCTATATGAGTGGTGATTGATAAGTTTGTGGCCTGAGGTAGAAGGAGACAATTTTAGAAAACTTAGCACATTTATTTTTCAACATAGCCCTTCCTACATTTACACACTTAGTCCAGCTGCCGTGGAGCATACAGATCTTGGACCTCCAGAAAGTGTCCACAGCATGGGGTGATTGATAAATCCATGGCCTAACATAGTTGAGTTATACAGCTCTCGTTACATGAATGAGCAGTTCAACTCTGAGTGATTATGCAGAAAGTTTGAAGTTAATAACATCTACCTTAGGCCAAGAACATATCAATCACCCCTCCTATATAACAGGATTTGCCAATGACATCGTGATTTTTAATTTCTGACTACTAAATATGTGGAAAATAAAACATCACAGTGTGGGAGGTGACATTGGCCCGAATAAAAGGTTGGCTGGTACGCTGATAAAAAGTACCACAAATGTGAGATTTTCTGATTTGCAAAATATAACGAGATTGATGCTGAAGTGTAAACCTTTACAGTTTATATGAATGACTGATTAAAGGGCTGACGGTATAGATGTTAAATTTTCTGATTTCATAAACATAGATAGCAGAAGATATGAAGATTATACACAGGAATTTACTTAAATTAAACGAGTGGGAAAATGCCTAATGAATGGAGAATAAATGTGGGAAGATTTGAAAGTGTCCATCTTGACAGTGAGAATAATAAAGCAGCAAAATAAATGGTGATAGACTGCAAAATTGTTGGGTGTTTTTTCATTTCCATAGATGCTGCCTGACCTGCTGAGTTCCTCCAGCATTTTGTGTGTGTTGCTAAGAATTTAAGAAAGCTGGATGAAATGAATGGAAAAGTAGGGAAATGATGCTTCAGTTATTTAGGATATAGATGAGACCCCACCTGGGGTATATATAACAAAGATGCTGGTGCATTGGAAACACTTCAGGAATGTTTCCTGGACTATTATCTGGAATGGGCAGGTCCTCTTAAGACAGTAGTTTAGAAAAGCTAGGGTTGCTTCTGTTGGAGTTTTAAGTGTGAAAGGAGTCTTGTGTAAAATACATAAGATCCTGAGGGGTCCTCACAGTGTGAATGTGGAGACAATGTTTCTCCTTGTGGGAAAATATAGAACAAAAGGCTGGGAATTAAAGATTGCCTATTTAATCCTCAAATGAGGAAAAATCTTGGTGAACAAGGCCAAGACTACCACTGTTCTTTGGGAATAGAGCTGAGGTTACAAATAGATCAGTATGACCTTATTAAAGTACAAAATAGGCTCCAGGAACTATGTGATTTACTATTCCTAATTTATGTTTTCATGTTTAAAGAAATGGAAATTCATTATTGCCTCAGGTTGAACAATATTTTTAACATTAGTTTTGCCATTACTATCCATATCTAGTCTAAGTTTAAAGTAATGGAAGAAATTGCAGAGTGCCATGCAATTTACCATGTAAAGGGGAACTTCTTCCCTTTGTGTAGTTTTCTTTCACATTGTTTCGGACCTAAAAATAGTGCTAATGGGATCTGCACAGAATAACATGTCATGTAATATATATTATAGCTAACAGCTAAGAAGGATGCCAGTTCAGGATGTACTATAGATTAAGAGTACAGTCAAACAGGATACGCGCATTCAGAACCATAAAATCTGTGGTCTTATCCTGATTGTATGCTCTCTGTTAGGGCTCATCCTTTCTGATAATTAAAGTGCTATCATTTTAAACTATTAAAGAGGAGAACGATGAGCAAACTGCCTTCAATAGCTGAGGGATCAAGACAATCAAGAGATAGAAGATTTAGAAAATTGGTCATGAGTAGTTTACTTGAATAGAGTTGTGAGGCCATAGCGGTGTGATCCACGATTTTGTTTTTATAAGTAGTCATGTCTTTCTCTTAGATGGGCCTCAACCATCTAAGAGAAAATTATTTTAAAATTCCAAGCTAAACAATGCCAGGTATTCGGGAGCAACAATAGATAATGCTAATGCAAGTAAATACCAAGATATTTTTCTCATCTATTTTTAACTTTTACTGCATGTGGTAATCTCAGACAAATTCCAGCATAGTGGGGCAGGGAAGCATTGAAAATGAGTTTAAACCTGAAGAAGTCATTTTTATCCAGCATCAGTGTCCAATAACATCTCAAAAACATTTTTTTAACATCGGTTTACTTTGCTTCTTTCTCTCCTATTACAGAATAAACATATGAATGACAGTATGAGATTTATGACTTCTAATCTATTACCAGGGTCAGTGTTGATAAGTGACTGATTCTAGGTATCTGACCTTGCCCAATATCCCATAACACCTAGGTTAACAAAAATCTTATCTAAGTAGGTTTATAATCAACAGTGTTTGAGGAAGAAGGTTCCAACCTTCTGATACTGTGTGCTTTCTAACTTTGCTGCTAAAAGGCATGACTTGAATTTTTAGACAGTGCTGCTCTGAACAGTACCCAGGATGTGGCTAAAAATTAAAATAGGAGATTGGAAATGTGTGTCAAAAGGGCAATGTTATGATAATCATGGGGGTTTTATATTGGGAAAATCAGGTTGGTGCTGATTTTGGAGACCATGAGAGAGAATATGTAGAATTTCTATGAGATGGCTTTTTAAAGCAGCTTGTTGTTGAGCCCACTAGGGGAACCGATATTCTAGATTGGGTTTTGTGTAATGTACCAGATTTGATTAGGGACCGTAAGGTAAAGGAACCCCCAGGAGATAGTGATCATAATATAGAATTCACCCTGCAATTTGAGAGGGAGAAGCTAAAGTCAAGGCATCAGTATTACATTGGAGTAAAGGGAATTACAGAGGCATGAGAGAGGAGCTGGCCAGAGTTGATTGGAAGGAGACACTATCAGGAATGACAACAGAGTAGCAATGGCTGGAGTTTCTGGGAGCATTTTGGAGGTGCAGGATAGATACATCCCAAGAAGAAGTGGTATTCTAAAGGCAGAGTGACACAACCATGGTTGACAAGGGAAGTCAAAGCCAACATGAAAGCAAAAGGGAGGGCATATAATAGAGCAAAAATTAATGGGAAGTTAGTGGATCAGGAAGCTTTTAATAACCAACAGAAGGCAACTAAAAAGTCATGAGGGAAAAGGTGAAATATGAAGGTAAGCTAGCCGGTAATATCAAAGAGGATCCCAAAAGTATTTTCAAATATATAAATAGCAAAAGAGGCAAGGGTCGTTATTGGAACACCGAAAAATAACGCTGGAGAGGTAGCAATGGGGACAAGGAAATGGTGGACAAACTGAGTAAGTATTTTGCATCAGCTTTCACTGTGGAGGTCTGAGACTGTTGGGGGCAAAAAGTGCTTGGGAAGCTGAAAGGTCTGAAGTCACCTGGACCAGATGGACTACACTGCTGGATTCTGAAGGAGGTAGCTGAAGAGATTGTGGAGGCATTAGTAATGATCTTTGAAGAATCAACAGATACTGGTATGGTTCTGGAGGATGGGAAAATTAGCCAGAGGGTGGCAAATCTGGAATTCATTGCCCCAGAGAGCTGCGGAAGCCAGGTCATTGGGTATATATTTAAGGCAGAGGTTGATCGGTTTTGATTAGTCAAGGCATGAAAGATTACAGGGAGAAGGCAAGAGAATGGGGTTGAAAGAGATATGGATCAGCTACGATCAAATGGCAGAGCAGACTTGGACTGAATGGCCTAATTCTGCTCCTATGTCTTATGGTCTTCTTACACCCTAAGGAAAAGATACATTTTCTATCTAGCATCATCCTTCTTACTGTCCAGAAAATGTCAATCCAATCATCCTTTTGCCTTTTAAAGTCAAGGGAATACAACCTGCTTTGTTTAATCTCTTTGTAATTTAACATTTGGTGTCCAGGCATTCTGATAAAGTTAGTTCGCAGTCCCTTCGAGATTAATGTGAAAGATGTGCTGCCCAACTCAAAATTTTCTTGTTTATATTGTTCAAGAGGAAAAAAGTAGAAAAGTAATCACACACAGCTGAAACCTTGTTCAGACTTGCCATATTACATTGAATTATAAACAGCTCATTTTTGCTTCGAGTTTTATTCTTATATTTGTCATTAGCAAAATTATAAAGCTAAAGCAGCTCTCACCCACAGCACATTCAAAAATGTTGAAGGCTTTGTACTGCTGATAGGGTTTGATGGAAGACTTAATGTTTGATACACACAAGTAAGGGAAATCATATGTAAATAAACATCCACATTTTTCCTAATATTTTAATGCTTTGTATTCCACCACAAACAAGTAAAATAAATGCAACAGGGCATTTCAGAGGTTAAGTGAAGTTCAACAGATTCTTTATTTAAACTAATTCTTTCTGCTAGTATCTGGCGCATGGAAGAAGCCTAACTGAGAGCTTTTGGTACATTGGCCTTTATAAATCAAAGTATTGAGTATAAGAGTTGGAATGTTACGGTGAGGTTGTATAACATATTGGTGAGGCCAAATTTGGAGTATTGTGTGCAGTTTTGGTCACCTAATTACAGGAAGGATATTAATAAGGTTGAAAGATTGCAGAGAAGGTTTACAAGGATGTTGCCAGGACTTGAGAAACTGAGTTACAGAGAAAGGTTGAATAGATTAGGATTTTATTCCCTGGAGCGTAGAAGAATGAGGGGAAACTTGATAAGTATATAAAATTATGATGGGTATAGATGGAGTGAATGCAAACAGGCTTTTTCCACTGAGGCTAGGGGAGAAAAAAACCAGAGGATATGGGTTAAGAGTAAAGGGGGAAAAGTTTAAAGGGAACATTGGGGGGAGCTTTGTGGTGGGAGTGTGGAATGATCTGCCAGATGAAGAAGTAAATGCAAGCTCACTTTTAACATTTGAGGAAAAACTTGGACAAGTACATGGATGAGAGGGGTATGGAGGGATATGGTCCAGGTGCAGGTCAGTGGGACTAAGCAGAAAAATGGTTCGGCGCAGCCAAGAAGGGCTGAAGGGCCTGTTTCTTTGCTGTAATGTTCTAAGGTTCTATGATATACAGTACTTCCTGTCTCACCAAATAGCCCAGGATAGTTGGTTCCAGCTATTTTCAACAAAACTATCTAACGTGATGCAAATCATCTAATTCTCATTCTTCAGATTCTCCTCCAATACTTTCTCCTGCAACAAAATACTTTTCCACCCACATCCTTGCACTTCACTGCCATTTTCTTCCTGAGATTTCTTCCTCCTGCCTCTGCAGTAAATTATTCCTTTTCCTCTATGCATTTTAGTTTTCACTTTAACTTCTTTTGTTTCGACTTACCTAAGCATGTTTCCTCATATTATTTTCTCATTAATATACAGTAATATTAAATAAATGCTGATGTTGTATTCTTTAACTAGCCCCGTACTGCTAGATTGTAGACTCAATTATTTCTTGATATACAAAACTGGCGTGTGTGTTTTAATAGATATTTGTTCTACTCGTAAGGTCCAAATACTTTCATCTCTGCTCCAATTGAAATCCTAGTGTTGAACATGTATTCCCAGTTTTCAAAGATATGATTTCACAGTTTTACAAATGGAATTATTTCTGCCACGTATATGCTCCTCCACTTAGCCTCTATCTGGTCTATTGTGCCTTCACAATCTTTAGCATAATTTGCCATATCCACAATTAGCCAGATGAATGATTATCTGAACCTCTAATTAAGCACAACCTTTACAAAGATTCTTATGGAAAGCAATTGAATGCAAATATATATATATTTAAATTTATATGAAAGTACAGTAAAAATTGATGGTTCCAACTCAGGTTTTAAATGTGAAAGAAAATAGAATATCTGATCTTGAATCTATAAATAGAGGTATAATTCTATTTGACTTGAGTTATTTTACAAGTTAATTTTATTTCCACGTTTTTAAAACGCAATTTTTGAGGGGCAGTAATTAAAACAGAACTGTTGTAACTTAAGAGATACAGAAATCAACGATGACTCCCAGTTGACGCAAGAAAGGGCATGATGGGAATGCGGTTAATGATTTACGAAGGAATTTATATTCTTCCAAAGACTTGCAAATTAAATTTAGTGCTAAAAATGTAGGGGGTAAAAATGCATACGATATGCTTATAAAGTAGGAAGTAGAATAGGCACACCCAGGCCCTATGAGTCTGAAACTAACTGGACTTTGTTATGAACTCAGAGACAATAGGGTAATTTTAATATATGCATTAATTAGAAGGGTGCTAGTCGATTATAGTGGGAGGCTTGATTATTTCGTTTTACTTCTTCCGCTATGTCAGAAAGCAGTTTCTGTAAGAATGCCCACATATAATTAATTTTATGAAGTGTAATAAATTCAGGATAACTTCCTTGCTACCTATTTCCAATCCGCTGCCATAACTTCGTCAGAAGTGCAAGCGGAAGCTTTGTGTACGTCTCCAAAGAGGATTGCTGTCGTTCTTCCGGCGAAGTTACAATGTCAGAGATGCGGTGAGGAAATTCTTGTGTATTCAAGTGAATATATTTATAAAGAACACAAGGTATATCACCTGGCAGAAACGGCGAGAGAGATGCTTGTATGAACCAAGTAGTTCTTAAACTGTGAGACCTACAGAAGGATCGCTTTAATCATTGCTTTTCATCAGCTGGCTTAGTCGTGTAGAAACAATAGCATTGCAATTGTACAACAGAGTATTTTGCAGACTGACAGCTACTGAGAATGCTAATGAGGAGCAAAATTGTGGGGAACCTATTGAGGTGTATTGAGAAAATGGGGTTTAACTATCCAAATATTACGATAGAAGCCTTGGAGGGTAGAATTTTTGAAATATGGTAGGCAGAACCTTTTTGACCGCCTGTTTTTCAGACCAGTAAAAAGGTGTTTGTGGCCTTTGTTTTGAAAAATGGGTTGAACCATATTGACCCATAGAGCATTACAGCACAGAAAACATGCCTTTTGCCCATCTAGACTGTCAAACTATTAATCTCCCTATTTCAGTCGGCCTGAACCTGGTCCATACCCTTCCCATCCATGTACAAATTTCTACCTATTCAAATTGCTCCTAAATCAAACTCACTTCCACTGGCAGCTCATTCTCACCACCCTTTAAGTGAAGTTCCCCTAATAGTTCCTTTAAGCATTTCACATTTCACCCTTAACTCACGACTTCTACTTCTAGTTTCGCCCATCTTCTGGGAAAAGCCTGCTTGCACTTATCCTGTCTATACCACTTATTTTATATACCTCTAACATTCTCCTATGCACCTGGGAATAAAGTTCTAATCTACTCAGTCTTTCCCTATAAAACCATAAGATGCACCAAAGGTCCGATTTCTGTGCTGTAGTTTTCTCTAACTCTGACTCTAAAATGCATTGATGCCAGGGCAAATGAGCTTTCATGATCAGAATCAACTCATATTTCCACAGTAAGGATTTTAAAGAATATGGGTTAAGGGTAAATCAGCCATCTAATTGAATGGTACTCAAGCTCCGTTGGTTGAATATCAGCATTACTGAGTTACTGTGGAGTGTGTTCAAATATATTTTGCAGAACTCAGATTTTAAGTCATTGCAGTGATGCCCAGAGATAGGATACACTATAGAACCAAAAGAAATTACACTTAATTGTTTTCATGTATGTATTTCTGAGAAATTTCATGTTCTTTACTGAATTAACCTAACTGTTATCCTCTTTTCCAACAATAAAGATAACAGAAGATCACTTTCTAATAGTAATGTGATTCTAGCAGTTGCGTAACCAAAACTGTCAATTAGTCCCATAATCAATCAAAGTTCTTGATGAATTCCACTAGACTGAATTAAACTCGCCCCCAGTGTTCACTGCTTGTACTGATTTTAGTAAGTGATTTTTTACTCCATAATAAAACCATTACAGATAGAATTATCTTCTGAAGATTGTACTGTTGATCATTCTTAATGAGTCATTTAATTAGAAGAACATTTGAAGAACTAGATATTAAAAAGAGGAAAAGAAAGATGCTGGCCGCATCATTTAGTCTTATGATCCTAAATTAGATTGTAGTTGAACTGTTTTTTAAATTCCATCTACTCACTGTTGTTGCAAAGCCCTTACCTAACAATCATCTATTAAATTCAGATTAAAAGCATCTAATTGTTTTAAACTCTATTGATTGTTACCATTATTCTTAAACATTTTGTCAATTCTGATTTCTGTCAGTTATAGTGATATTAAATTAAGTAGTTTTATTTAGTTTCATTTTCTGAATAGAATAATACAATAATAGCTAATAATATAAATGTAAAACATTCCCACTTTTGATACTCAATCAAGTACACAGTTCATTTCAAGTTTCAAGTTCCTGGGTGTCAGCATCTCAGAGGGTCTATCTTGGGCCCAACATATTGATGCAATCATGAAGAAGGCACAACAGTAACTGTACTTCAGTGTAGGCAGTGTCTCAAGAAGATAGCATGCTTTACCATCTAGGAGATGCACTCGTCCATCAGGCAGGAGTGACAGGAGCCTGAAGACCTATGCTCAATATTCTTCCCTTTCCCCATCAGATTTCATGAATCAATGAACATTACCCCATGCCTCTTCTTTTATACTATGTACTTATTTTTGTAACTTATAGTAAGTTATCTTAATTTCCTAGAACTTATTTTTTGTAAATCAAAATGGTTAATCTGTGGTTTTTTATTTCAATAATGTGTGGCAGTGCAAAATACTTGATTTTTATTTGCCTTGTTAACAATAGTGGCAAGTCATTCACTGTACCGCTGCCACAAATTAACACATTTTGCAATGTATGGTACAACAGTGATATTTCTGAATCTGAAAACATTGTAAAGCTCCCCCTACTGTTTCAAAGTACTCTGAATGTAAAATTGTTCTACAGTTCCCACAGAAGTGATCCAAAGCAAAGTAAGACTTCCTCTTT
The DNA here is from genome assembly GCF_030144855.1 of Hypanus sabinus. NCBI lineage: Eukaryota > Metazoa > Chordata > Chondrichthyes > Myliobatiformes > Dasyatidae > Hypanus > Hypanus sabinus. Next base: position 17,935,796 of record NC_082720.1, read on the forward strand.
TTTGTCCCAGGAATTCATATCAAGTTAGGCTTTTTTTTGAAATCCCATCAATAGATGTGCATCTTTACATATTTTTCATGAGAACCCAAATGCCCATCCAAACCTTGAATTTCACTGTACTTCAAAGAACACATATGTTTCAATAGATATGCGGTAAATAAAGCTGATTTTTCTTTCATAGATTGCCTTAACAAAAACTAAATAATCATTATTCATTGAGAAACAGGGTGATATGCTGCTGTTTTATTTCAATGATCGTGTGTCAGTTCAAAATACTTGATTTTTATTTGCCCAGTTAACAATAGTGACCAGACCATTCTAGGCAAGTCATTCATTGTCTGGCAATTACAAAAAGAAAGTAACAGTTAGGAGCAGCAGTACATCATTTAGCACTTCAAATTATTCACCAATGTCATGGCTGATCTCCTTAATGTCATTTTCCAGAACTATCTGCAGATTCCTCAATTCTCTTACAGTGCCTTGAAAAAATATTCAGCCCCCACAACTATTTTCACATTTTACTGTCTTATGAACATAAAATATATTGAAGTAGGATTTTAAGCAACTCTACAAAACATTGTGCATAATGTCAGATCAAAAGAAAAATTCCAAAAGCTGTCAATAATACTAAAAATTAAAAACCAATATCATGAGACTGGAAATGTATTCATCCACTTTGTAATTACTATGCTAACTTTCTTCAGGAGCAATATTTGCTTACTAGCTCCCCCAGTTTGTTAATGTAGAGAATTGGAGGATTGAATAAATGCCTCTCTTTCTGTAAGGTCCAACAGTTATGGAAGATTTTCAACAGACCAAACCAAAATTAAGACAAAAGAGCATTCAAGAGAAATGATAATCGAGAAGCACAATTCTGAGGAAGGGGACAAGACTATCTCAATGCAGTGCTTGCAACTGGAGTTGAAGTTCATGGCTCCATGATCTCTCAGACCTGGCAAAAAAAAAAGGATATTTATGAAAGAGTGGCAAGGGCGAAGCCCTGGCTAAAATAAAAGATCCTTACCCATAGACACATCGCAAATTTCTCCAGTCCTGCTAAAGGGTTTCAGCCCAAAATGTCGACTGTACATTTTTCCCTAGATGCTTCCTGGCCTGCTAAGTTCCTCCAGTATTTTGTGTGTGTTGCTAAGACATTGCGAAGTGTCACATTGAAGATAGTATAATGATGTGGAAGAAGGTCTCGTGGTTGGATGAGACAAAAGTGGAAATTTTTGGCCTCATCGCTAAGTGGTATGGTAAGTGGTAATGCTGTTCTTCAACAAAGTAACAACATTCCTGCCGTAAAGTATGGTGAAGGTATGCTATGGGGATGCTTTTCAGCAGCAAGGACTGGAAATCTCATCAGCATTGATGGGAATATGAATGCTGCTAAAAACAGTGAGATTCTGGATAAACCTGCTATTTTCTGCCAGAAACCTTAAATTGGGGAGGAAGTTTGTCTTTCAGCTGGACAATGCCAGAGCCACCATGGAGTGGCTTCAGATGAAGAAAATTGATGTCTTTGAGTGGCTTAGTCAGAGTCCTAATGTTAACCCAATCAAACATCTCTGACAAGACCTCAAGATTGCTGTCCACCACCACTCCCCACATAACCTGGCACAGCTTGAGTAATTTAGCAGGGAGGAATGGACAAATTTTGCTCCATCACATTGTGCAAAGCTAATGGAGACTTATCCAAAAAGCCTACTGGCTGCAAGAGCTGTGAGAGGTGGTTCAACTAAGTACTGAGAAAAGAGGGATGAATAGTTTTGAACTACTAACATTTCAGCTTTTGTATTTTTAGTTTTTCATCCTTTACAATTTCCCCTGTTTTTTGGGGCTCTACTATGGGGGAAATAAAAGGAGCATGTGATTCACAAATAAAAATTCTCAGTGAAATTGATTTAAATCCCTGGTTGCAATGTGAACAAAGGGTTGGGAGCTGACTACTTTTACAAGGCACTGTAAAATCCAGAAAATATCAATCATAGTTTTGATTGAACATAATGAGCAAATCTCCTCAGTCCCAAATCATCTACCCTTTTCAGAGACTATAACCTAGCTTCAGATGTCTCAACCAGGAGAAGCTTCCTGTCTGCGCCCTGTTGAAGTTTGTATGAACTTTGTGATGCTGCTTAAATGCAAGCTCATCATTTTTGGTGTAATTTCCAGATTGGGTCTGATATTCTGATCAACTCTTGTGTCATCCACAATTGTGTTGAAACTGCACTGTATCTTATGTTTCTGCAATCCAGTGCTTGCAAAAGAGTTCCTTTGAGTAGATGCGGCAGGAAGGTAAGAAGCTGCAGAAAGTACTGAAGTCCGTCCATCACTGGCATATCCTTCCTCACCATCGGTACTATCTATGTGAGGCAGTGTCTCAAGAAGGGAATATCTATCTTCAAAGGTTCCACTAACTGGGCTATGCCATCTTCCTGCAGCTGTCACCAGGTATGAGGTTTAGAAGTTTGAAGTCTCACACCATCAGGTTCAAGAACAGCTAATTTCCTTCAACCATTCAGTTCCATTCCTTCAACCAATCAACTGACATAGTACCAATCGTTAGCTCTGTATAGCACACTATGACTAATTTGCACTGCAATGGAGTCCCTAACCCTAATGTTTTGCTCTATTGTGTTCTTGTATAGTTTATGGTTTTTTTTGCTAATGTTGTGTACCTGGTGCCATGTGCCTTTGGTGCTGCTGCAAGTAAGCTTTACATGTGCTTGTGCATCGGACAATAAATTTAACTTTGACCTTTGAACTGTCTCTGTCAGTGCAGCACAGACAAGTGTTTAAGCATGTAAACATCTCTTGTAGCCTTAAGGAGCAGCCCCTTCCTCACCACCTTCCACTCCCCCAAGGGAGTAAGTTGCTTATATCTCTTTTAAGATGGTGACTCACCTATAGCAAAAGAAAGGAAAGAATTAAATCCTGAGAAGATAATAAAGACAAAGGTGATGATAGGAATGAAAATAATTTCTGTGTTGATACAAGGAAGCACTAGAAATGCCCTTAGATGATATACCTTCTCTAAAACTGATTCATCTGTCTGGTAACTGATTTATTACTCTAATATATACTGAGGTACCATGAAAAAATTGCATGCCATCGATAAAGATCATTCCAAATTGTAAATACATCGAGGTTGTACAAGGGGAAAATAAATAACAAGCTGCAGAATATAGTGTTACAGAGGAAGTTTTTGGGTAGACAAATAAGATGCAAGAGCTAAGATGAAGTAGTTTGGGAGATGAAGAATTAATTGGTATTCTACAACATCTGTTCAAGAGTCTTATAACAAGCAGGATAGACTGCCCTCAAGCCGGGTGGTGTCTGTTTTTGTATTATCTGCCTGATGGAAGAGGGAGAAGAAAGAATGACCAGGGGGTGGGTGGGGGAGGCATCTTTGATTATGTTGGCTCGTTGGCAAATTTAGATGGAGACATAATGTAAAGATTTTTACACCTCATGTATGCGAAGGACGTAAGAAATAAAGCCAATTCAATTCAATACTTTCCCGAGGCAGCAGAAAGTGTAGACAGAGTCCATGGAGGGAAGCTGCTTCTCATAATGGGTTTGAGCTGCCACAACTCTCCAAAATTGTCAGGATCAAGGGGTATATACTAAATTTCTTCAGGCCTTGTGAAAGTAGGGTGCTGCTGAGCTTTTCTGGCACTGCCATTAACATGGTTGGATCAGGACAGGGTGTTTGTGATGTTCTATGAACCTGAAGTGCTACTGTAAACCCTCTTGACGTCAGCAGTGTTGATGTAAATCGGGATGTGCACTCCAATCACTTCTGCCTTCCTGAAGTCAATGACCATCTACTTTATTTTGTGGACATTAAGGGAAATGGTGTCTCCTTGTACTCTGACTCATTGTTACTTGAGATACGGTCCACTAACGTGGTGCCATCTGCAAACTGATAGGTGGATTTGAAGCAGCAACTGGCCGTGCACTTTTAAGCATACAGCGAGTAGAGTGTGGGGCTGAGGATGCAGCCTTGTAGGGCACCAGTATTCTGAATTACCGTGGTGGAGCTGTAGCTGCTTATCCGTACTGGTTGTGGACTGTTGATGAGCAAGTCAAAGATCCAGTTGCAAAGGGAGGTGTTGAGTCCCAGCTCTAGGAACTTAAGAGATGAGTTTGCTTGGAATTATAGTGTTGAAAGGAGTCAGTAAACAATAGTAATGTAGGCGTTTTTGCCATCCGGATGCAAGGTATAAAGGCCGAAGGTCAGAGTTCTCATTGCAGCAAATCTCTGCCATGTTTTTACTAGTGGCTTCCTACTGGAGGTGGAGGATCTTCATTGGTTATTGTCATTACTGGCTTTGCCTGGTCCAGATCAGGCCTGATGAAAACAAAGAATGAATAAACAAACTGATTTTGATGACGAGCTTTAATCTGAACTAATTTTTTTAAGAGAAGTGCCTTTTGTGTTCAAAGTTAGAAACAATTGCTAGAGAGTGGTTTTCAAATAATTTTCAGAGGCAGCACCCTGTAAAAACACACAGACTCAGGTGCTTGTGTCAGCATCTATTTCTCTGCACAACAATGGAGCTTCTTCAAGGAAATGTGAAGATATGGCACAGATGGGCAAACACACTGAGGATGGTTCCAATCTAAGCAGAAGCTAACAAAATTGCTGGTAGCTGGTTGAGTGAGAGGTGTTCTGATTTGTAATTCCAAAACATAAAATCTAATCAAAATAAAAACATGCGAGAGCTGGGTATGACTTGTATACGTTCTTAGTTTTACTTTTAGTCAGACACGCACATATGACCTGGTGATATGACGTACCTGTATGCCATTCATGTATTTTTAAAAAAGCAGAGTACTTCAACAATATACATACAATATTGCTCAAATATTACTTAATACACAACAGAAGGCATCTTAGTGCATCAAAATGGCCATTTGTACCAAAGTTCCATGGGAAAAGTTCGAAAGACTTTCCTGATCCTCGCTTTCATATAATTTGCTTTTATTTCATCAGCAGCATTACCACAGTCAGTTGTGAGAGAATTCCTCAGTTGCATATGAGAGTGAATGACATCTCCATAGCCATCTCCAGGGAAGGTCCAAAGATGAAAGGGAAACAGTACAGTCCAATTTTCTCTCATGAACACTAAAACCTTGAACGAGTACAATGCTGAATTTAACAATGTTGATGGCAAGTTTATTTCACAACAACAGGTAATTTACGGATTGTTTTCATGTAAATTATTAGCTATTGAACTTGGGGACATGCCATCTGCCACAAAACAGAATCATTTCTTCCCCCAGATATACAAGACTAAACAAGAAGTGCTAAGCATTGTTCGTCTGCTCCTAGAGATAATGTATAGCATCATCCTGTCAGAGCTTTGCTGTCCAATTTGTCCTTGTACACATTATAAATCATACAGTCAAAGTGAAGCCTGTTCAGAGTAGGATAGAGCACAGGCCACTTATGTTACCATGAAAAGAACTTGTATTGCCAGGAGAATATCTTGATGCAGAACAAATATTCATACAGTATGTATGGCTCAGTTTCAAATGACTATCTCTTACTGTGCCATTATGAAATTCTTGAAACTATCACAAAATATGGATTCATACCTGACAGAGTCAAGGGCATTAAAAACAAGTGACTCACAGGCGCTAATGAATTTTGCAGGAACCCCTGCTTTTGTGCCAGAGGGAGTAATTTTGGCCCTTTCTGTAAATATTCTGTTTTACCATTCAATTTCAGTGAACCACATTTGATTTCAGTTGTTCAGATATTGGATAAGTAATCCAGAGTAATCTGGTCCAATAATCCAGAAACCTGAACACAAATTTTAACAGAACAGCTGTGGAATTTAAAATCAGTTAATAAACTGTAATGTGGAGTCACAATGACTATAAAAGCCCATTTAGCTCACTGATGCTCTTAGAAGCCTGCTTTATCTAGTTTGATGTGACTCCTCATCCATCCCACTGGTTGATGCTTATGTACCCTTTTGAACAAGCACAGCAAACCACTCACCTGCATCTTAATCGCTATGTTTAAACAGAGAAAGAATGAAACCAGACAGGCCATGTGTCATTGAACCTGTTCATGACCAAGTCTCTTCACAAAGCTTCTCACAAACAACTAAAAAGTCGTATCTGAATTGGGAAAGGTAAGACCATTAGGCATAGGAGCAGAATTAGGAAATTCGGCCATTGAGTCTGCTCCACAATTCAATGATGGCTGGTTTATTTTTCCTCAGAAACCCATTCTCCTCCCTTCTCCTTGTAACCTTTGACACCCTTACTAATCAAGAACCTATCAACCTCCACCTTAAGTATACCCAATGACTTGTCCTTCAGTCATCTGTGGCATTGAATCCCACAGATGAACCATCCTCCAGCTAAAGTCCCTCCTCATTGACATTCTAAAGGGATGTCCTTCTATTCTAAGGCTATGCCCTCTGGTCCTAGACTCTCTCACTATTGTAAACATTCTCTCCACATCCACTCTATCTATGCCTTTCAATATTCAATAGATTTTTATGAGATTCCACCTGTTCTAAACTCTAACAAATACAGGCCCTGAGTCAAACACTTCTCATATGTTAACCCTTTCATTCCCAATCACAATCCCTAGGTATATCCTGTTCCATTAGCAGGACTGACCTGCCACAAGGAGAGATACAGAAGAGAAGTAATAGTTTTGGGGTTCTCCACAGTGGTTCCAGTACCTGACCTTGTCCTCATCAATCTTCCTCTGTCAAAGGCATCTGCCCATGGTGGTATCAGTGCACAGTCCCCGTGGAGACAAAAACCTGTAAGATAAAGGCTGCTTGATCGGTATCCCATCCACCGGCTTAAACGTTGATTTCCATCTCCAAAGCATAATTCCTGCGATGTGTTTCACCTACAAAATACCCAAGTTGAACCTTGGATACTTCATTGCACTTTCCATCACCAGGAAGAACAAAGGCATGGGGGCATGGGAAGAACAAAAACATGGGAGTGTTACTACCTACAAGCTTCCCACGAAGTTACACACCACACTGACTTGGAAATATATCACTCTTTCTTTGCCATCGTTAGCTCCGCCCTTTACTAATCCTCACCAGCAGCAATTTAGGAGTAGCTCCATCATATGGTCCCCATAACCTTCTCAAGGGAAAGAGCTGAAAAATGAATGCTAATTTAATAGTACCACCTCCCTGAATCCAGCCTTTCCTTGCCTCTTCCAACCTGACTTCATCCAGTTCAAAGTTAATTTGTTCCAGTAATAAATGTAGAGTAATTTTTAATTGCACATTGAGGAGTACCAATAGTTGGTTCAGTATTCTCCTGATGCTGCCGTTCTGCTTTTTTTTTTTACCCTGCACACTTTTTATTTTCATTATATTAATGATATGTAATAATTTTTACTGTTAAATACATGTGTGATGAACAAGTGTAGACAAAGACTGCTTACCTGTAGCACCTAAATTCAGAGTCAGAATTGTTTTATATTTTAATGATAGAACATGGAATAGACCCTTTGTCCTTCATGCCGTGCTGTCCCAGCGACCTTCGACATGCCCGATTAACCCTATCTCATTATATATTCCAAAATCGGAAACAATCCAGCCCTAAGCATTTAGAATATGGGGTACTCAACCTGTTCAAGAAAAATGCAGGAAGACAGTAAGCAATTACCTCTTAATCAAGCCTGCCGGTTTGCCTACTGAGGCAGAACTAAACTTTCAGAAAGCTGGTAGTGGTGTTTCATTTTCATTTTAAAATCTTTTTATTATTGAAGATTAACAAAAAAGATACATTAAGACATTATGTCATTACATAAATAAGGAATTAAATTAGCAAATAACTGATTAACAAAGCTAAGCAATATATCAATAATAATAAGAGAAAATAAAGTGTTAAGAATATTTTTTGAAAGAAATAGTAAAAAAACCCTACTAACGGGAAAAAAAAGACAAAAAAAACCCATTGGTAGCACAACCCCGGAGCTATACATCATACAAGCTTCCATTTAAAAAAAACATCAATCCACCAACTCAAATCCATTTAAAGAAAAATCGGAAGGTGTTGTGAAGGAAATGAGAAAGGTTCTTTGGGTCTCAAGGCAAGAGCTCTGGACACACAGTTCTAACAATAAGGAGTTTATTTACAAGGGGAGAAAAAGCTTGGGAACAACACAAGAGGCTACAGTATTTGTACAAATGCGCTTAGAATAGAGGAGTGTGGGAAAAGTCGGGTCCGCAGTACAATACACAGGAAAACGGTGTGGGAACGGAGTACAGGTGCACATACAAGCAGGGGAAAAGTAACTACAATACTTGCCCCCCCCCCCCTTTGGCTATGGACAAGCACGGCTCTTTGCTAAAGGGACAACAATAAACGCTCCCACAACCCTATTCAATGCACATCTTACCTGGAGTGAAGCAGGGTGGTCCCTCGAGGATGGCAAAAGAGAGCAAGCCAAGCATATGTAGCTCCTTTTATAGGTCAGGGGGCCAACGGCTTGGTGCTAGACAGGTTAATCCTATTAAGATGGCCAATGGTTAAGTGTGCATTGATTAGTTGGGAGGGGCGAAATGTTGACTTGCAGGTGGTGTGACCTCCGACCAGGTGAGGGCAGTGTTGTCACGTGACAGGCACGGGTCTCTGGTCACAGAAGGAAACCATATTAATTAATTCAAATCAAGTGATAGTAGCGGGCAAATGAACCCCAACTTTTCTCATATGGTGTTACCCATATGCTTGCTATTGGTAGTAATATGGGAACATTTACAGTGCCAACAGAAATGAAGATGTAAGAGCCATCTGAAAGTCTCTTAATGATGGAAATGGTATTAATTTAGTTAATCTTCCAAAAGGATTTTGTTGAAATTAAGGGTGAAAAAAGGTGTAGCAACTATTCTAACAAATCAATGCCACTGTTGATGACCTGGTACAGGTTGTTAGTCTTGTATGACCCGCCCACCAATTGTTCCATTAAGTCCAAAGCTCCAAAAGTCAAAGTACTGTATTTGATCCCTTATTAGCATCTCTCAAAACATGCAACCGAGAGGCAATCCAATTAAGCGTAATTAAGCAATCAACAAATGATACGATATCTCTCGGCCCCCAGCACTAAACTAAACTGTTCTCCCACTATGATCTCCTGCTCTTTTTATATACCTATATCAAAGATTGTTAAATAAACTAAGATTCACCAAAATCTAAGGTAGGAATAACAAACAGGTTAACAGACAACAACTAAGAATTATTACAGAAATAATATTGGACAAAAAAGAGAGGGTGTGATGAATAATGGAAATTTCATTTCTGATATTTCCGCTGTTTCTATTATCCAGTCTATATGAATCTGAATATAAGATATAGCAGTGAGGATAGTGGATGTATCAATAAATTAAATCTGTTATACAACCAAATAATATCACCAGTCAAGTTTATTGTCATTTAACTATATACATGTATACTGTCAAATGAGACAATGTTTCTCCAAATCAGGGTGTAAAGCATAGTAGTACACATAACACATAATGACTTGGGAATCTACAGATGAATTATGCATAAATAAACAAAGTAAAGTGCATAAATTAAACATTGTAGGGTACAGAGCAGATTAACGGGTAACACTTTAATGCAATGTGGCAGGGAGGTCAGAAGCCTAATCAGAATCAGGTTTATTATTAGCGGCTTATGTCGTGAAATTTGTTAGCTCAGCGCAGCAGCAGTTTAATGCAGTTCATAATATAGAAGAAGAGGAAAAAATAATAAATACATAAATAAGTAAATCAATTACAGTAAACTTACGTTGAATACTTTAAAAAATCAGGCAAAAACAGAAATAATTGTGTATTAAAAAAGTGAGATAGTGTTCATGGGTTCAATGTCCATTTAGGAATTGGATGGCAGAGGGGAAGAAGCTGTTCCTGAATCGCTGAGTGTGTGCCTTCAGACTTCTGTACCTCCTATTTGATAGTAACAGTAAGAAAAGGACATGCCCTGGTATTGGAGGTCCTTAATAATAGACGCTACTTTTCTGAGACACCGCTCCTTGAAGATGTCCTTGGTACTTCGTTGGCTCAATAGAGCAGACTAAATTTACGACCCTCTGCAGCTTCTTTCGGTCCTGTGCAGTAGCCCCTCCCCCTTCCATACCAGACAGTGCTACAGCCAGTCAGAATGCTCTAGATGGTACATCTATAGAAGTTTTTGAGTGTTCTTGTTGACATACCAAATTCCTTTAAATTGCTAATGAATTATAGTCACTGTCCTGCCTTCTTTATAGTTGCATTTGATATGTTGGGACCAGGTTAGATCCTCAGAGATCTTGACACCCAGGAACTTGAAACTGCTCACTCTCTCCACTTCTGATCCCTCTATGAGGATTGGTATGTGTTCACTCGTCATACCCTTCCTGAAGTCCACAATTAGCTCTTTCGTCTTACTGACGTTGAGTGCCAGGTTGTTGCTGCGGCAGCACTCCACTAGTTGGCATATCTCACTCCTGTACACCCTCTCGTCACCTTCTGAGATTCTACCAACAATGGTTGTATCATTAGCAAATTTATAGATGCTATTTGAGCTATACCTAGCCACACAATCATGGGTATATAGAGAGTAGAGCAGTGGGCTAAGCACACCCTCTGAGGTGTGCCAGTGTTGATCGTCAGCGAGGAGGATAGGGTCAGGAGAAGTAGAGTCTCTGTGGATAGAACTGAGGAACAGTAAGGGCAAAAGGACCCAAATGGGTGTTGTCTACAGGCCACCAAACAGTAGCATGGATATTGGGTGCAAGTTGAATAGGGAGTTAACATTGGCATGTGGCAAAGGTAATGTCGCAGTAGTTATGGGGAATTTCAACATGCAGGTGAACTGGGAGAATCAGGTTGGTGCTGGACCCCAGGATAGGGAGTTTGTAGAGTGCCTACGGGATGCATTCTTGGAACAGCTTGTACAAGAGCCGACCAGGGACAAGGCTATTCTGGATTTAGTGTTATGTAATGAACAGGATTTGATAAGCGATCTTGCAGTAAAGGAACCATTAGGAGGTAGTGATCATAATATGATAAGTTTTTATCTGCAATTTGAGAAGGATAAGGGCAGCTCGGAGGTGTCAGTGTTGCAGTTGAACAGGGGAAACTATGGAGCCATGGGGGAGGAGCTGGCCAAAGTTGACTGGATGGATAGCCTAGCAGAAAAGACAGTGGAACAGCAATGGCAGGTATTCTTGGGAATAATGCACAAGGTGCAAAATCAGTTCATCCCCCAGAGAAGGAAGGATTCAAAGGGGCGAAAGGGGCCACAGTGATTGACAAAGGAAGTCAGAGATTGCATAGTATTAAAAAAAAGGAACTATGACAGAGCTAAGGTGAGTGGGAAGTTTTTAAGGAACAACAGAACTTAACTAAAAAGACAATACGGGGAGAAAAAAATGAGGTACGAACGCAAGCAGGCCAGATCTATAAAGGAAGATAGCAAAAGCTTTTTTATGTATGTGAAGAGAAAGAAGATAGTTAAGAACAATGTTGGGCCCTTGAAGAATGAATTGGGTGGAATTGTTATGGGAAATAGAGAAATGGCAGAAGAATTTAATGAGTACTTTAGATCTGTTTTTACTAAGGAAGACACAAGCAATCTCCCAGATGTATGGATGGGCCAAGGATATAGGGTAACAGAGGAAATGAAACAGATTGACCTTAGGAAGGAAATGGTGATGAGAAGACTGATGTGACTGAAGGCTGACAATTCCCCAGGTCCGGATGGTCTGCATCCTAGGGTACTAAAGGAGGTGGCCCTGGAAATTGCGGATGCACTGGTAATCATTTTCCAATGTTCCTTAGATTCAGGATCAGTTCCTGAGGATTGGAGAATGGCTAATGTTATCCCACTTTTTAAGAAAGGAGGAAGGGAGAAAACAGAGAACTGTCGACCTGTCAGCCTGACATTGGTGGTGGGGAAGATGCTAGAGTCCATTATTAAGGATGAAATAGTGGCATATCGAGATAGCAGTGATAGGATTGGGCTGAGCCAGCATGGATTTACCAAGGGTAAATCATGCTTGACTAATCTGCTGGAGTTTTTCGAGGATGTAACCAGGAAGTTAGACGGGGGAGATCCAGTGAATGTAGTGTATCTCGATTTTCAGAAGGCATTTGATAAGGTCCCACATAGGAGATTGGTGGGTAAAATCAAAGCTCAGGGCATCAGGGGGAAGACATTGACATGGATAGAAAACTGGTTGGCAGATAGAAAGCAAAGGGTAGCAGTGAATGGGTGTTTCTCGGAATGGCAGGTGGTGACTAGTGGGGTGCCACAGGGCTCGGTATTGGGACCACAGCTGTTTACAATTTACGTCAACGATTTGGATGAAGGCATTGAAAATAACATCAGCAAATTTGCTGATGATACTAAGCTGGGTGGCAGTGTGACATGTGATGAGGATGTTAGGAGAATTCAGGGTGACTTGGATAGGCTGGGTGAGTGGGCAGATACTTGGCAGATGGTGTTTAATGTGACTAAGTGTGAAGTTATCCACTTTGGGAGTAAGAACAGGAAGGCAGATTATTATCTGAATGGTGTAGAGTTAGATAAGGGGGAAATACAAAGAGATCTAGGAGTCCTTGTTCATCAGACAGTGAAGGTGAATGAGCAAGTGCAGCAGGCAGTGAAGAAGGCTAATGGAATGTTGGCCTTTATTACAAAGGGAATTGAGTACAAGAGCAAGGAAATCCTCTTGCATTTGTACAGAGCTCTGGTGAGACCACACCTGGAGTATTGTGTACAGTTTTGGTCTCCAGGGTTAAGGAAGGACATCCTGGCTGTAGAGGAAGTGCAGCATAGATTCATGAGGTTAATTCCTGGGATGTCTGGACTGTCTTGCGCAGAGAGGTTAGAGAGACTGGGCTTGTGCATGCTGGAATTAAGGAGATTGAGAGGGGATCTGATTGAAACATATAAGATTATTAAGGGATTGGACAAGATAGAGGCAGGAAATATGTTCCAGATGCTGGGAGAGTCCAGTACCAGAGGGCATGGTTTGAGAATAAGGGGTAGGTCATTTAGGACAGATTTAAGGAAAAACTTCTTCTCCCAGAGAGTTGTGGGGGTCTGGAATGCACTGCCTCAGAAGATAGTAGAGGCCAATTCTCTGGATGCTTTCAAGAAGGAGCTAGATAGGTATCTTATGGATATGGGAATCAAGGGATATGGGGACAAGGCAGGAACCGGGTATTGATAGTAGTTGATCAGCCATGATCTCCAAATGGCAGTGCAGGCTCGAAGGGCCGAATGGTCTACTTCTGCACCTATTGTCTATTGTCTATTGTTATCACTAACCCACACAGATTGTGGTCTTCCGGTTAGGAAGTCGAGGATCTAGTTGCAGAGGGAGGTACAGAGGCCCAGGTTCTGCATCTTCTCAATCAGGATTATGGGAATGATGGTGTTAAATGCTGAGCTATAGTCGATGAACAGCATCCTGACGTAGGTGTTTGTGCTGTCCAGGTGCACTAAGGCCGTGTTAAGAGCCACTGAGATTGCGTCTGCCATTGACCTATTGTGGCGATAGGCAAATTGCAATGGTTCCAGGTCCTTGCTGAGGCAGGAGTTCAGTCAAGTCATGACCAACCTCTCAAAGCATTTCATTACTGTTGATGTGAGTGCTACGGGGTGATAGTCATTAAGGCAGCCAACGTTACTCTTCTTAGGCACTGGTATAATTGTTGCCTTTTTGGAGCAAGTGGGAACATCTGCCCTTAGCAGTGAGAGGTTGAAAAAGTCCTTGAATACTCTCACAAGTTGATTGGCACACATTTTCACAGCCTTACCAGGTACTCTGTTGGGTCATTCCACCTTGCGAGGGTTCACCCTCTTTAAAGACAGCCTAACATTGGCCTCTGAGACAGAGATCACAGGGTCACCGGGTGCAACAGGGATCTTCACAGCTGTAGTTATATTCTCCCTTTCAAAACGTGCATAGAAGGCGTTGAGTTCATCTGGTAGTGAAACATCACTGCCATTCATGCTTTTGGGTTTTGCTTTGTAGGAAGTAATGTGTAGCAAACCCTGCCAGAGTTGTTGTACATCTGACCTCGCCTCCAACCTCTTTTGAAATTGTCTCTTTGCCCTTGAGATAGCCTTCTGCAGATCATACCTGGTTTACTGGTACAGGCCTGTGTCGCCAGACTTGAATGCCACAGATCTAGCCTTCAGCAAATTATGTTCCTCCTGCATTGAGAATGTACAGTAAATCTTTGTAGGCACACACTCATCCACACAGGTTTTAATGAAGTCGGTAACAACTGCAGCATACTCATCCAGGTTCGAAGATGAATCCCTGAATACAGTCTAGTCCACTGATTCAAAGCAGTACTGCAGGGGCTCCTGTGCTTCCCTTGTCCAAACCTTCTTGGCCCTCACTACTGGTGCTGCAGTCTTCAGTCTCTGCCTATACTCAGGGAGTAGAAGTACAGCCAGGAAATCAGACTTCCTGAAGTGAGGGCATGGGATAGCACGGTAGGGAAGAAACTCTTTCCCACCCTGACTGTTGTTGTTCTTATACATCGGAGTCTCCTCCCTTATGGTAGAAAGTCAAGGAGGACGCTGGAAGGATAGGTGCGATCCTTGACAATACTAAGTAGAAAATACTAAAGAGAAAAGAAAGGTTAATATAATTCTAAATCTAAACTAATGTAAAGTGGTCAAAATATGTCAAAGATGTAGCAATAAATTAAATCTTAAGAAGAGTGACCAATTATTGCAGTTCATGTTTACTTTTTCCATTACTCATTCACATCCTCAATGTCATGTGTGGATTGATCACAAGAGGGCATTACATTCTCAGAGTGAGCTGAGATCTTTTCTCTTGAAGTTGCCCTTGAATTAATTAACTCCGCTGCATGGTAAATTTAAAACGAGAGCAGAAGAGGGAAGAGAGAGGCTCCAAAGAAGAACAAAAAGACTCTGTATAACTTTTTAATTTTTTTTGCTAATAAGAAAATAATTTCAGTGATTCAGCTCATGCCACAAAGAAGTAGAACAATATTAAGTTTTTCTTTATAAGCAGTGTTTTTGTGTGTAAGTTTTGCCAGCCTGTATGGGGTGCTATATGTCTTACCGAAGGGACCAGTAGCAACCCTCTCCCAGGTCTGAGATAAAATTCTAATGCTCACAATTTTTTTTCTGCTGTACTCCTGTCGTCCTGTGGTGAACTACGTATACCTGTCTGGACACGCCCCCTGCTGACTGCTCCTATGGCTCCTCCCACGGACCGAGGTATAAAGGCGATCAAGGCCTGAGCCCGGCCTCTCTGTCTCCAGGATGTAGTATGGTGGTCAACCACTGCTTGTTCCTTCTTCCAGTCAATAAAAGCCGATATCTCGCCTTCACGTCTCAGAGAGTGTTATTGATGGTGCATCACATCCCATACGAAGTAGTTAATTTTCTATTGACATATGTTTTCCATTGAACCCTCCAGTAATTTACCCAAGTGCTTACTCATTACACTGAGTATAGGGAGGCTGTTTACCCATAGGGTGTCATGACTGAGTACAATCCTGTTCAAGCCTAATGTCTGGATGCTGACTTCCAGCAGGCTTTAATGGTTACCACTGAGGGGTGGAAACTCCGACTGATTTTGCTTGTACTAAGCACTACTGAAGCCAGTTGTAACATGATCCATTTGGCATCAGCCAACATATCATAAATCTGGGAATGAATAGGGAAATATCTGTCACTGCTGAGTATCAGCTTCAGTATCCTGTTGGTGAAGTGGGCTGTCGTTTACCGATATATTACCCCAATAGTTAGGTCTTGCCATTAGTATAGTTTTCTGAACATTGTGAAGTTGAAAATCCCTGTTTCTTGCCAAAACATGATTTTTAGATATTGTTTGGAATTCTCTACTGTGAAATATATTTGTGTGGGGTAGGATTTGGGTGTGATTTTTTTTTGTGGAACTGGATTGCTCCTAATACCTATATATTCACACTCAGGCAAAGAAGGAAAAGCCTATAGATTAACTGAGCAATACAGCATGGATACCAGCCCTTCAGCCCATCTAGTCCATACTGACCACTGCGCCCACCCAGCCAGTCCTTGAAAACCAGTCACTGAATGCAGAATGAGCCATGTCTGATTATTGAGCTGGTGAGGACAGCCAGAATTTGGGACGAATGAGTAGAAAGTCATACTCGTGGTGATACCTTATGTTCACCTTAAATTCCTCCAACTTGATGGCATGAATATCAATTTTTCATTCTGGAGAACAAATTTCCTCTTCCCCCCCACCTCTATTCCCCACTCTGACCTTATTCTCACCTGCCTGTTACTTCCCTGGGTCCCCCACTTCCTTCCTTTCTCCTACTGTCCATTTTCCCTTCTTCTCCAGCCCTCTCCAGACCTTTCCCACCCACCTGGCTTCACCTATCACCTTCCTGCCTCCCCCCACCTTTTTATCCTGGCACCTTCCCCCTTCCCTTGCACTCCTGAAGAAGGATCTGGAAGGGCCCGAAATGACAACTGTTTACTCTTTTCCATAGATGCTGCCTGACCTGCTGAGTTCCTCCGGCATTTTGTGTGTGTTGCTTGGGATTTCCCGCATCTGCAGACTTTCTTGTGCAAGTGGCGATGGCATGTTATACTGCTAGTGACACGGATCTGTGGGAGTCTGTATGATTGCTGACTTTTGTCAGTGTCGAGTGGTAGGCACGGTGGGTTCAGAAAGGGGCCACTCCTGTTATCATGTCTGTTTTGGCTTCTTGTTAGAGCAAATGAAAACAACTCCCTGTGTCCTGCTTCATTCCCATAGCCCTGAATTTCCTTTGTAACAATATTTATCCTATTTTGTTTTAAATAGAAAATCCACTTTGCTTCAGCTGTTCCCTGTAACAAAATATTTCCCGGTCTCTAAATACACAGAAAGAAGAGACAAAGGTGGGGGGGGGGGGGGGTGGTATGTTTTATTCAAACAACTCTCCCATCTCTCCCATGTTACATTAAAATTAAACTGTACTTTAAAATATTGATTGACATTTAAATATGGACGAAACATTTAGCAGAAATTCAGCGGTATAGCATAACATAATAGTTAATTTTGTAAAAAGCCAATATTCACTAAAGAATTGCAATGATTTTAAACCAACATGCTCAGTCAGGACCTCTTCCCCTTTTTAACAAAACACTTAAGCAAAGCAGGAATGTGTTAGCTGTGAAATCCCATCAGCATGCTGGGAAGGCTAAAGCTGAAACTGCTGCCCGTAATAATCGCCGCGAGGCCTGGGAACAAGTTGCCAGCTATGGGTGGCAATTACTTAACCCACCACTGACACATTCCACATAACCTACTCAGTCATATCAAATAAGGATGAATGGGGTTTGAGTGGGAACACTGGCATTCTATGCAGAATTCAAGTGTGGCACAATGTAACTTACAGCAAAATGTTTATTTAAAAGCTCCCAGGAGCTCTCCATGTGGCTGATTGTGTTTATCCAGAGCCAGGAAAGTCTCTCAACTCAGCCCCAGTCTGATTTCAGCAAGGGCAGTGAAACTGTCTCGACAGCTGAACTCAGTTAATCAGGAGAAAGAGCACTTACATTTCACACTCCCTGCTTACTTCTAGTGAATATGCTTGTGGACATTGGGTAAAGATTATTTTTGCTGTGATGATTCCGGAGGTTGAAGATACAGTTCTGCTTCTCGAACTGCCAGATGTTGATACTTCAGAATAGAGTGCAACAAGCAAAATGACACTTCTGGGATCACAGAGTGCAGGAGTCTGTTTGAGCTATTTGACATTTTAGCTAGTATAACTCGCATTCATAAACCTTAGTATCCAAAGATAACAGATAACACAGCAAAAACTGAAAACAACCCTAAAGGTCAGGTTCAGAAATTTGGTTGCATAATGTACGCAAGGTTTATAGACTAGGTGAGCATATTGGAGAGTTAAAGAAGTTTAGAGAAGGAATTGTGCTTGAGGCATAGATAGTCATTGTTGTGGGGAAGGGTGCAAGAGGCCCGGAATGGTGTGTTAGATCTCTTGTTTATTTTCTGATGTTTCCGGTTCTTCCAGTAGTCAGGAATGACAAGCAGTATTAATTTCAGTTTATTTTAAAGTACAAACATGCAAGTACTAAGCAAGCTATAAAAGAGGTGAGAAACGATGCTAAGGGGTGTATCGATGCAAAGGCAAAATAAATAATGCAGCCAAGGTGGCAGCTATCACTTTTATAGCTAAAATAAGGGAAATTCCTTAGACAGTGATGAATTAATGAAACGGCTACTTAATTCAATTACATCATGTGCAGAATATGCCAATAAAAAATGAGAAAGTGATAAACTGTTAGATTAGCTGCTGTACCACTTTCTGCCAGTGAGTGTGAAAAAATACACAAGTTTGTGAAAAAAGTGCAAATCTTGTTAAAGGCATTATTGAAAAAAAGGTGGCTTCCAACAGGTGGAACGAGAAGTTTCAGGATAGTTGAAGTGCGGGAGGGTACAGATATTACTTCTCATCTTCTAAAGTAATTATATATTTTGTTATACATTAAAAAGCTAACAATATTCTTTTAACTGGCTAGCATACAGACGGTTTTTCTCACCAAACGGAAAAGAAGATATTCAGAGTTCAGAATTCAGCTACTTGGATGTGAACACTCAGCTTTACTGTTCAGACAAGTTTATTCCTTCTGACTGGGCCTTTGTGCGATGTCTTGCAGGCTATGCTTCACAAGTGGGTGCCAACCAAGGACCACTTTCTAGGATGTAGATTGTGTACACAAAAACTCTTGTATCAACTCCACCCTCCCCCGCCCATAGACAGTCAGCGTCCTAAGAAATGACAATGATACAGTTATAGCATGATTGTTATCCTTGCTGGATAAGTTGAGTTAATGTGGCGTCTAGAGGCTTCAAACTTCAAGATATTAAAAAAGACACATTTTGCTCAGTATCAAGGATCTTGATTGCTTGTCCTAATTTTCCTAGTTTCCCAATGAGGACTTATCAAAGGAAACCCTTAGAGGTGCAAGAGACAGCAGATGCTATCACCTAGATTAGAGCAACAAGCAAACTGCTGGAGTAAATCATCAGGGAGCATCGTCCACATTTTGGCTTGGAACCCTGACTCAGATTTGAAACTTCAACTTTGTTTCTTATTTCACAGATGCTTCCTGACCTTTTGAACACTTAACTGTTTTTATCTCAGACTGTTAATGTCTGAAGAAGATTACACTGAAAGGGAAGGGTGATATTTTACTGTTCCTTTCATCTGTGCTCCAGGCGTTTCTTGACCTCCTAGTTTCATTTAATTTCCAGCATTGAAATCATGCATCCTTCTCAAATATTGCTGTCAAATGAATTAAGTTTATTGCCAGTAAAGGTGTTTATGATTTCATTAAAAAATTAACAGGAAATATTCTGTAAAATTTTTTTTAAGAATATGAGAAAAGTACCTGTTTATGTAAAAGTGGCCATATATCGTGTGTGTTTACATTGAGAGTCAAGTCTGTGGCTAACACTAGTCGGCTAAGACAATTGCCAACATTGTTCTAACTCTGGGATAAGGTGTGTGAATAATGTCGAGCACCTGACAGAGAAATTAATAGTCCCTGTGAGTCACCTTAATCTAATGCATTGCACAGTGCAAGTCTTTCCTATGGTAAAACAAACATTCAAGGAACCACATTCTTGTACTCCGGGTTCTACTATTAATGCTTAGTTCCTAAGGATTGAAAACTGTACTTTCTTTAACTGCAGACCAGTTGCTGAAATAGCAAATAAATAATGGGGGAGGCACCTGGATTGGGAAGGGGAAAGTCAACTAGTCTGCTTACAACACACACAAAATGCTGGTGGAACACAGCAGGCCAGGCAGCATCTATAGGGAGAAGCACTGTCGATGTTTCGGGCCGAGACCCTTCGTCAGGACTAGCTGAAAGGTAAGATAATAAGAGATTTGAAAGTAGGAGTGGGAGGGGAAATCGGAAATGATAGGAGAAGACCAGAGGGGGTGGGGTGAAGCTAAGAGCTGGAAAAGTGATTGGCAAAAGGGATAGAGAGCTGGAGAAAGGAAAGGATCATGGGACGGGAGGCCTAGGGAGGAAGAAAGGAGGAGGGGAATTGTTTCCTGTATCCCTTTTGCCAATCACCTTTCCGACTCTCAGCTTCACTCCACCCCCTCCAGTCCTCTCCTATCATTTCCGATTTCCCCCTCCCCCTCCTACTTTCAAATCCTTACTATCTTTCCTTTCAGTTAGTCCTGACGAAGGGTCTCAGCCCAAAACGTCAACAGTGCTTCTTCCTATAGATGCTGCCTGGCCTGCAGCGTTCCACCAGCACTTTGTGTGTGTTGCTTGAATTTCCAGCATCTGCAGATTTCTTCATGTTTAGTCTCCTTAATTGCTATTAGAATCAGTGACTCCAGTCGGTACACAGTCTTAAGTACATACTCTGTTAAGATTGCCAGTGTTCAAAAGATCCAGTACCATTTATGTCATTGTCTTAGTTGTGTTATTCAGTTCTGGTCACCTCATCAGAGGAAGGATGTGAGGGCTTTAGAGAGGGTGCAGAAGAGATTTATCAGCCTAGATGGGAGAGCACATCTGATGATGAGAGGTTGAACAAGCTTGGGCTTTTTGCTTTGCTGTGAAGGAGGCTGAGAGGTGACTTGACAGAGGTGTATAAGATGATAAGAGGTATAGATAGAGGGGGAAGCCCAGGGAGGAAATGGCTAATTTGAGAGGGCATAATTTTGTGATTGGAGGAAAGTAGTGATGATAATGGCTGAGTTCACCCGTCTTGTAAAGACACTGCCCAGAAGAAGGCAATGGCAAACCATTTCTGTAGAAAAATTTGCCACATTCGTGGTCATAAACCATAATTGCCCATGTCATACAGCACGGCACATAATGATGATGTCATACAGCACGGCACATGATGATGATGATTTTTGTCTTGAGAACACTCAGATCATAGCCTTTGAGGAAGGGAACAGCAAGGACATGACCATCTTTTGGGAGAAAAGTTTTGTCTTCTCTCTGCTTAAATGGGTGACCCTTTATTTGTAAACAGTGAAGCTTAGTTCTAGATTCCCCTTCATCTTTTTCACACTTACCATGTCAAGAACTGCCCCCTCCTGCCCAGGACTTTGTGGTTCAATCATATCCCCTGTCATTCTTCTAAACTCCAGCAAATACAAGCTTGTCTCATCCATTCATCCATCCAGTTATTGGTCTTGTAAACCTTCCCTGAACTGCTTCGACTAACATCCTTCTTTAAATAAGGAACCTGATATTGTACACAGTAAACAAGATGGAACACACAAAGCGCTGGTGTAACTCGGCACGTACAATGCCACCAGTGTGCTCTACAACTAAGTTATAACCTCCCATCTTTGTATTCATTTTCCCCTAACAATAAACAACAATATTCTGTTAGCTCTTAGCACTTGCTACACTTGCATACTAGCCTTTTATGAATTGTACACTAATACATCCAGAGCTCTAAGCAGCTCAGATCTCTCACTTTCATAACATATAGATAATACACTTCTTATTCATTTCTCCCGCCAGTAATTATCTCCCTCCTCTCCACCATTCCCCATTCCCATTTCCCCCCTCACCTTATCTCCTTACCTGCCCATCACCTGCCTCTGGTGCTCCTCCACCTTCCATGGCCTTCTATTCTCTCCTATCAGAGTCCCTGTTCTCCAGCCAGCCCTTTGTCTCTTTCACCAATCAACTTCCCAGCTTTGTATTTCACCCCCTCCCTACTTCACCCCCTCCCCTCTGCCGATTTACCTATCACCTACAACTTTGTACTTCTTCCTCCCTTCCCCTCACCTTCTTAATCTGACTTTCTTCTTTCCAGTCCTGAAGAAGGTTCTCTGCCTGAAACGTTGACAGTTTACTCTTTTCCATAGACGCTGCCTGGCCGACTGAGTTCCTCCAGCATTTTGTGTGTGTGCTTTGGATTTCCAGCATCTGCGGATTGTCTCACATTTATGCCTACTCTGTTTATGCCTATTCTTATCCCTTTTTTGTTTTGCTAGCCGTGAATCTTCTATCTGTGCCAAAATATTACTCCTAAGCATTAAGCTTCAATTTTCTGCAGCACACAACAAGGACACTGATAGTACCAGAGAGGACGCAGAGGAAATTTATGAGTGCGTTGCTGGAGGTCCAGAATGAGAAGGCACTCTCTCACTGGGGTAGTTTTCTTTGCAATAAAAGAGAGTTTTGATTTTAGATAAATTTATGAGAAATCTAAACAGAGTGAACAAAAATCACTATTTCCCTTGCCAGAAAGGTCAGAAACTTGAGGGAGATTTATTTAATTTCTCCATAAAAGGATTAAAGGGATGTTAAGAAAATAATATTTCACTCAACAATTGTTGGAGATCTGGAATGTACAGCCTGACAGGACAGTACAAGAAGAAACTTTCACTGCAATTAAAAAATACTTGGATGAATGAGTGTTTGAGGAAGTACCTTCTGGACCAACATCTGAGCAATGGTCTTTAATTAAAGTGTACCTTCGGCTGTCATAGATACAATGGGATAAATCCCTTCCTGTGCCAAATAAAATACTACCAACATTTTGGAAAGGTATCAGTGGACAGGCAACAACCCCAGAGGAGCCCTCCAGTAAAGGCAAAGGGCAAGAGACAGAAAATGAAACAATTTATCTCAGCTTTCTTTAGATATTTTGTTATCAGCCAAAACTTCATTATATGAGGAAAAGTTGAACCAAACTGTAATGCTACAATTTCAGAAGTGTCCTGCTGCTTTACGCAATTCTGCAAGTGTAGACAGAGGCAGCTCAAAGGTATGGCCTGTACATGCCATTCTCCAGGACAAATCTCCCACATTTCAATACCTCCCCCAGTTCGGCAACAAAGAAAACATCCATTAATCTTATCCTGACACTTGCCAACTGTCAAAAGGTTAATGAAGAAAAGAATGGTTAGTGAAGTCTCTCCTTCCCTATGATGGGAAGTTAATATAGTATAATGATTATAGAAGCACAGGCATATCTTTGTGCTATTCAGAGAACTTACTGGAACTGCTTTAAAAGCAAATTTGCAGCAAAAGGAAGCTTTAACCTTAAACTGTGTTTTCAGAAGTGTTTGCAATACACACAAAATGCTGGAAGAATTCAGCAGGCCAGGCAGCATGGAAAAGTGTACATAGAAACATGGAAAACCTACAGCACAATACAGGCCCTTCGGCCCACAAAGCTGTGCCGAACATGTCCTTGCCTTAGAACTACCTAGGCTTACCCATAGCCCTCTATTTTTCTAAGCTCCATGTGCCTATCCAGTAGTCTCTTAAAAGACCCTATCATATCCGCCTCCACCACCATCACTGGCAGCTCATTCCACACACTCACTGCGTAAAAAACCTACCCCTGACATCTCATCTGTACCTACTTCCAAGCACCTTAAAACTATACCCTCTTAGGTTAACCATTTCAGCCCTGGGAAAAAGCCTCTGACTATCCACATGATCAATGCCTCTCATTATCTTGTACACCTCTATCAGGTCACCTCTCATCCTCCGTCACTCCAAGGAGAAAAGGTCTAGTTCACTCAACCTATTCTCATAAGGCATGCTCCCCAATCCAGGCAACACCCTTGTAAATCTCCTCTGCACCCTTTCTATGCTTTCCGCACCCTTCCTGTAGTGAGGTAAACGGACTTGAGCACAGTACTCCAAGTTGACATTTTGGGCCAAAATCCTTCGGCAGGACTGGAGAAAAAAAGCTGAGATGTAGATTTAAAATGTTGGGGGAGGGGAGAAAGTAAAACACAAGGTGCTAGATGGAACATGAAAGGGGAGGGTGAAGTAAAGAGCTGGGAAGTTGATTGGTGAAAGGGGTACAGAGCTGGGGAAGGGGGAGAGGACAGAAAGCCATGGAAGAAAGGAAAGAGGGAGGAGCACCAGAGGGAGGCAATGGGCAGGTAAGGAGATAAGGTGAGAGAGGGACAAGTGGATGGGAAATGGTAAAGGAGTGGGGTTGGGGGGCATTGCTGGAAGTTTGAGAAATCAAAGTTCATGGCATCAGGTTGGAGGCTACCCAAACAGAATATAAGGCGTTGTTCCTCTAACCGAAGTGTGGCCTCATCACAGCAGCAGAGGACATGGATGGACATATCGGAATGGAATTAGGAAGTGAAATTAAAATGGGTGGCCACTGGGAGATCCAGCTTTTTCTGGCAGACAGAGCGTTGGTCTCCCAATGTACGTCAGATCTCACCGATATACAGGAGCCATGGCAGAAGCACTGGACACAGTATATGACCCCGACAGACTCACAGGTGAAGTGTTACCTCACCTGGAAGGAGTGTTTGGGGCCCTGAATAGTAGTGAGGCAGGAGGTGTAGGGGCAGGTGTAGCTCTTGTTACACTTGCAAGGATAAATAATGCCAAGAGGGAGAACAGTGGGGAAGGACAAATGGACAAGTAAGTCATGTAGGGAACAATCCCTGTGGGAAGCAGTAAGTGGGCGAGGTGGGAGATGTGGTTGGTGGCGAGATCCTGTTGGAGTTGGTGGGAGAATTATGTGCTGGACGCAGAGGTCGGTGGGGTGGTAAGTGAGGACAAGAGGAAACCTATTCCTGGTAGGGTGGTGGGAGGATGGGGTAAGAGCAGATGTACGTGAAATGCAAGCGATGCAGTTGATGGAGGAAGGGAAGCCCCTATTTTTGAAGAAGGAAGACATCTCTCTGGTGATATCACGTGCAATGGTGTGCCAGTACATAATTGGACCGAGCACTGAGCATGCGCGAGATTGCTAGAATGTTGCAGCACGTGGCTGGGTTAAGACGTGTTTGTCTATTACTGTAAATAAAAGTTAACTGATTCTTACAGAATATGATTCTTCATTGTTAACCCACGGTACATTTAAACTAAAGTAACATAACATGGAGTCTGAAGTGGGATCTGGAGGAATAATAAGGGAGAATCGAAGATAATCGGGAAAAAAAAGAAGAAAAAAGTTCAAACTGTGAACGGCAAAATGGAAGGTTTGCAACCCCCATCAAGACTTCAGCTTTCTGGCAATGTAGCTGAGAACTGGAGGATATTCAAGCAATAGTTTGAACTGTACTTATCGGCGATCAATTATGAAGAAAAATTGGAAAAAACAAAGCTCCGCTTCTGCTCCATGTAATTGGGAATGACGTAGTAGAGGTATATAATAATTTTGTCTTTGAAGATGGAGATAATTTCAATTTAAAGACAATAATGGGCAGGTTTGAAGTATTTTGTATACCTAAGTGTAATTTAACATATGAGCGATATAAATTCTTCTCTCTCATTATGGATAGACTTGTTTGTGGTATTTGCGATAATGCTCTGAGAGAAAGGCCGTTGAGAGAGCAAGATTTAAATTTTGAAAAAGCTTTGGTGCTTTGCGAAGCTACTGAGACTGTGACGTTGCAGGCTGAAGAGCTTTTTGTCGAAAACTGCGATGTAAATGCTGTAAAAAAGTCTGAATATAATCAAGAAATATAATAATACGTCGACGAAACCGACAGGGGACAAGACGGCATTGGAAAGAAAAAAGTCATGTGATTGCTGTGCACGGGAACATCGTCCAAGTCAGTGACCCGCATATGGCAAAATTTGCAATGGCTGCGGTAAGATTAATAATTTTTCACACTGTTGTAAAAGTAGAAAGAAGGAAATAAAATAGAACAAGTAAATGCAGTGCTTGAAAATGAATGTGAGGCATTTTATATAGATGAGCTTTGTGAACATAAACAAAATAAGAATGACTGGACTATTCTGTTGCAAGTGAACCAAAACAATATTCCATTTAAACTTGTTACTGGAGCGCAAGTGAATGTTCTTGCAGAATCTAAGTTTAATGCTTTAAAGCCAAGACCGAAACAAATATAAAACAAACAAAACAAATATAAAAGTGACTGGTATTCAGGTGCAGACATTCCAGTTAAAGGAACATGTGTGGCAAAGGTATCACACAAAAATATTGTGCATATGCTTTCATTTGTGGTTGTGGCAAAAAATGTACAGTCAATTCTGCCTGTGAAAGACCTAATTTGATGAAAAGAATTTTAGTCCTGGATAGTGACACAGAGTCAAGAGTACAGTGACTTGATGAAAGAGTATGAAGACTTGTTCAAAGGGCTTGGTTGTCCTCCAGGAGAGCACTCCATTAAAATTGACAATACAGACCAACCTGTAATAGATCCATGCAGAAAAGTACCTTTTGCATTATGTCATCAACTGAAAACAGAGCTAGACAGAATGGAAAAGCTAGGAGTCATAAAAAAAATTGATGAACCAACTGAATGGGTCTATTCACTTGTCATTGTTGATAAGAAAAATGGAAAACTGAGGATTTGTTTAGATGCAAGAGACCTGAATCTGGCAATTAAAAGAGAGCATTTCAAATTGCCCACTCGTGAAGAAATTATGTCACAGTTTGCTAATGCAAAGTATTTTAGTAAATTAGATGCATCCTCTGGATTCTGGCAACTCAAATTAGATGAACCGAGTTCAGAATGGTGTAACTTTAACACTCCTTTTGCCAGATACTGTTTTCTTCGGCTTCCTTTTGGAATTGCATCAGCTCCTGAAGTGTACCATAAAGCCATTCACATGTTACACGAGCACATTGAGGGCGTAGATACATCCATGATGATATTATTATTTGGGGATCGACTAAACAAGAGCATGATGCCACGCTCAGACAACATGCAAGGCAAACCTGAAATTGAATAAAGAAAAATGTCAGCCAGGAGTGACTGAACTTACCCTTATGGGTGATATCATCAGCAGTGAGGGTGAGTGTCCTGATCCATTGAAGGTTTCTACTATTGAGAACATGCCAAGACCAGAATGTAAAAAGGTTGTTCAGAGGTTTATGGGCGTGGTTAACTATATGCAGAATTTTATACCCAATTTCTCGGAACAGCTTGCTCCATTGAGGCAGCTAACAGAAAAGAGAAACAAATGGAGCTGGAACCATGAACAGGAGAAGGCATGGCAAAATCTCAAGAAAATGCTCACTAAAGAACCTCTGTTGAAACTCTATGATGCTGAGAGACCCATCAAAATCTCATGTGATGCATCTCAAGCAGGCTGAGGGGCAGTATTACTCCAGAAACATGATAAGGAATGGCTACCAATGGCATGTGCATCTCGTTCATTATCTAATCCAGAAACAAGGTATGCCCAAACTGGAAAAGAATTGCTCAGCATTATGTTTGCTTGCGAGAGATTTCATCAGTTTGTGTCAGGGCAATCTATTGATGTTGAAGCCGATCATAAGCCGTTGATTGCATTGTTTAACAAACCTTTAAGCAACTGTCCTTTGCGAATTCAGCGAATGATGATCAAATTGCAAAGATATGCATTAAATGTGTCATACACACCTGGAAAATTAATGTACATGGCTGACACACTTTCCAGAGCTGTGGATTCAACAACAAAAGGCAGTCACAGGAACGTTATTGATGTTCAGGTATTCATTGATGGTGCCATCTGTTAGTCTCGTAAGACCATGGATCTGTGCCTGGAATGGTTTCCAGGGTGCAGGCCTGGGCAAGGTTGTATGGAAGACCAGCAGTTGCCCGTGCTGCAAGTCTTCCCTCTCCACACCACTGATGTTGTCCAAGGGAAGGGCAAGGGTCGATACAGCTTGGCACCAATGTTGTCGCAGGAGTTGCCAGAACGAGGTTGAAGGCAACGTCGGACTGCCCTAGGGACTCCAGCTCCGGATTTGTCCTCAGGGTTTACTCCTGAAGCCTTTCCCATGAGTGGATATGTCCGCAAGGCCGTGGAGGTTTGAAGTTAGAGTTTTCCCTTTCTTAGATGGACTGCCTTCTCAGGCTGACGAGTTCCATCTACCCGAAGCACTGGTTTTAATGCGCCAGCACCCGCCTTCACCCCTTCTCCTGTCAGTAGAAACAGTTCCACCGGGCTTAGAGGCTAAGCCACACAAGAAGGCCAGGAGTTGGACTTGGTTGTCAGAGGCTGTTTGAGGTGCCTGCCGTGAGGAGCACTTTTAGGTAGTAGGAGCTTGTCCCCACTACAACCCTCGGCTCGACAGCCTTGGATCCTTCATTGATATGGTCATAGAAACTGTACCTGTTGCTCGCAAAAAGTTGAAACTGCTGTGACTTGAGACAGAGAAGGACAAAATTCTCAATCAGGTAATACAAGTGGTGTAGGATGAATGGCCAGATAATAGGCATGGCTGTACCTCAGTAGTACAAGATTATTGGATCAGAACTGTCTGTTGTGGATGGGATATTGTACAAAGGTAGTAGAATTGTTATACCTAAATGTCTCTGTAAAGAAATGCTTGATAAAATTCATGAAGGCCACCTAGGCATTGAAAAATGTAAGAGAAGGGCACGGGAAGTGATGTTTTGGCCCAGGATGAATCAAGAGATTGCAAAATTGGTGTCTTCTTGTCAAATATGCTCTAAGTACCAACCTAGCAACCCTGAGAAGCAACTGCATCCACATTCGAAACCTCATAGACCTTATCAGAAGGTAGGCGTTGATCTTTTATAACTAACAACAAAGACTATCTGTTAATAACAGATTACTATTCACTGTGTCCTGAAGTATGTTGTCTGGGCAGAATGACTGCAGAAAATGTAATTGCATGCATGAAAGACATGGTGTACCTGATGAAGTTTTCACAGACAATGGTCCACAATTCAATGGTGAATGCATGAAAGGTTTTGCTCAGGAATGGGGCTTTGTTCATCCAATATCTAGTTTATTTTTCCCTCAGTCTAATGGATTAGTTGAGAAATCGGTAGGAATTGTCAAGAAACTGATGCGCAAAGCAAAAGATAGTGGAGGTGATTTTTATAAAGCCTTGTTAGCCTATTGCAGTACTCCGCTTGAATGTGGATTTTCACCTGCTCAGCTCTTGATGGGATGATGTTTGAGATCCAATCTGTCAATGGATGACAGCCTTCTGAGGTGAACAAGTGAAAAGATGGAAAGATGAACACAAAGCAAAGCAGAAAATATACCTTGATAGACGTTCTCATCCATTACCGGAACTGCACCAAGGAGATGAAGTAAGAATACAAGACAAAGTGAGCACATGGACACAGTACTTGAAGTACAACCCAGATCATACATGGTCCAAACAGAGGAGGGAGCAGTGGTAAAAAGAAATTGCAAAGACCTCAAGAAAGAGCCTACTTCAGAGATTCAGTTAATGGATGCAGATGAGACAAAACTTGTAAATAATAACAAGGAAACAAGACCTGCGTGTACCACGTAGGAGGTCTACTTGTGTTCGTAAACACGTAGAGAGACTGATAGAGACTTGATGAATTACGTATTTGCTTTGACTAACGTTGTTAATTGTTTTTCTTTTTAGGGAAAAGAAGATGTGGTGATACCACTTGCAATGATGTGCGAGTACATGATTGGACAGAGCATTGAGCATGCACGAGATTGCTAGAATGTGCCAGCATGTGGCTGGGTTAAGACGTGTTTGTTTATTACTGTAAATAAAAGTTCTCTAATTCTTTCAGAATATGATTCTTCATTGTTAACCCATTGTACATTTAAACAGAAGTGACATAACAATCTCCTTCATTTGGAATGAAACGCCTCATCCTCAGAGCAGAGACAGAGGAATTGAGATAAGGGGATGTCATTTTTACAAGTAATAGTGGGAGGAGGAATAGTCCAGGTAGCTGTGAGAGTCTGTAGGTTTGTAATAGATATCAGTAGATGATCTGTCACCAGAGATGGAGACAGAGAGATCGAGAAAGGAGAGGGAAGTGTCGGAAATGAACCAGGTAAATTTGAGGGCAGGGTGAAAGTTGGAGGCAAAGTGGATGAAGTCGATGAGTTCCACATGGGTGCAGGAAGCAGCAGCAATGCAGTTGTCGATGTAGCGTAGGAAAAGTGGGGGACAGATACCAATATAGGCTTGGAACATAGACTGTTCCATGTGGCTGACAAACAGGTAGGCATAGCTGGGTCCCAGGCGAGTGCCCATGGCTACACCTTTCGTTTGAAGGAAGTGGGAGGAGCCAAAGGAGAAATTATTCAGAGGGAGGAGGAGAGTGATGAAGGAGGGGACTGGTTGATGGCCAGAGGAAACAAAGAGCTTTGAGGCCTTGAGGGATGGGTGTGTATAGGGGCCGGACATCCTGAGTAAAAATCAGATGATGGGGGAGCTATGGGACCCAAAATCATTGAAAAGATGCAGAGTGTGTGAAGTGTCACAGATGTAGGTAGGAAGGGACTGAACTGGGGGGATAAAACAGTGTTGGCGTATGTAGATATGAGTTCAGTAGGGTAGGAACCAGTTGAAACAATGGGCCTACCTGGACAAGTGGGTTTGTGGAACTTTGGTAGGAGGTAGAAACAGGACATGTGGGGTGCAGGGACTATGAGGTTGGTGGGGGTGAATGGGAGATCCTCAGAGTCAGTAAGGTTGGTGATGATGTGGAAGACAATGGCCTGGTGTTCTTCCGTGGGGTCCTGCTCGAGAGTAAGTAAGAGGGTGTGTCTGAGAGTTGGCACTAGGCCTCAGCAAGGTAGAGGTCAGTACACCAGACTACTACAGCACTCTAATTTCTTTGGCTCCTCCCACTTTCTTCAAACAAAAGGTGTAGCCATGGGAACTTGCTTGGGTCCCAGCTATGCCTGCCCGTTTGTCAGCCACGTGGAACAGTCTATGTTCCAAGCCTTCGCTGGTGACTATCCCCCACTTTTACTATGCTACATGAAATGACTACATTGCTGCTGCTTCCTGCACCCACGTGGAACTCGTTGACTTCATTCATTTTGCCTCCAACTTCCACCCTGCCCTCAAATTTACCTGGTTCATTTCCGACACTTCCTTCTCCTTTCTTGATCTCTCTGTCTCTGTCTCTGGAGACAGCTTATCTATTGATATCTATTACAAACCCATGGACTCTCACAGCTACCTGGACTATACCTCCTCCCACTCTGTGACTCAATTCCTCCGTCTCTGGCGCATCTACTCTCAGGGTGAGGCTTTTCATTCCAGAATGAAGAAGATGTCCTCCTTCTTCAAAGAAAGGGGCCTCCCTTCCTCCACCATCAATGCTGCCTTCAACCGCATCTCTTCCATTTCATGCACATCTGCTCTCACCCTGTCCTCCCACCACCCTACCAGGGATAGGGTTCTTCTTGTCCTCACCTACCACTCCACCAGACTCAGGATCGAGCTCATATTTCTCTGAAACCTCCACCCCACCAAGCACATCTTTCCCTCCCTCTTCTATCAGACTCCCCCTTCTCCAGCCCTGTATCTCCTTCACCAATCAACCTCCCCCTTAAGGTTTCACCTATCACTTTGTGTTTCTCTCTTCCCTTCCCCCACCTTTAAATCTACTCCTCATCTTTTTTTCTCCAGTCCCAATGAAGAGTCTCGGTCCAAAACATCAATTGTTCACTCTTTTCCATTTTTCTCTTGTTTCCAGAAGTATTTCTAGTTTTATTTTAAAGAGTATCTCTGGTAAATGTCATTGGTTGAGAGCAATTGAGCAAGATTTTCTGAGGACATTAGGTTAAGGTCAATAGATAGCATAGTAATACAAATTATTGCTCAGAAGTACTGCTAAACTAGAGAAGCAACTGCACTAACATTAGTTGAGAAACTATTGCAGTCACAAGCAATAGCGACATTGAAAGTGTAGGGAATTTGTAGATAACCGGTTAGGAGAACAGTCATAGATTTGCTCTCTAATTGGCAGATGTTTCAAGGTATCTGTCCGAGGACTCACTATTTTTAACAGTGATTTAGATGAACCATGGCACCTGATTCTTGTAAGTAAACTGCACATACAAGTATACAGCATTAATGTTGAAGTGCCAGCACTGGTTTCTGGTTGAAGTCTCACCCGCTCTCCAGCATCATTCATTAGCACCTCAGTTGCCCTGTCATATTTTATAAATATAATGACATTGTCACAACTTACAACTCTTGTAAACAGCTCACAGTAAAGCAAGGAGCTAAAAGCAATGAACTATGCTTGAATTAAAATGACTTCTGCTGCCTGCTGTAGTTCCAATATATAAAAGAGCAATCTGTAGAGATAATCCTTGCAGGAAACCTCTGTATAGCCCAAAACATTGGTTTTCTGCTCTCTGCATCTCATGGGCTCCCTGATCTGGGATATGATAGCTTCCACTGACCATGGGGCTTTTGACTATGTGTGATTACAGCACACCATCAAGGTGAATCCACAATTTGGTAGGGAAGGGATGAGAGTTAAGGTCATTCCCAGAGCCCCATGTAATATCACCCTGACAGTCATACCATCTTTTTCAGTCCTCCCACATACCCGTACCTCAACTAGAGACACCACACACCCACCCCATACTCCAACTATAGACACCACCCCCCCAACTAGAGACATCACCCCCCTCCCGTATCCGAACCAGAGATACCACTCACCTTGCCCCATACACCAAATAAAGACACCACCCACTCATGTATCCCAACTAGAGACACCCCACCCCCCGTATCCCAACCAGAGACACCACTCACCTTGCCCCATACCCAAACTAGAGACATGACTCTCCCCATCCCGTACCTCAACTAGAGACACCACACCCCCCTGTGTCCCAACCAGAGATACCACTCATCTTGCCTCATACCCAAACCAGAGACATGACTCTCCCCATCCCGTATCCCAATTAGAGACACCACACCCCCCGTATCCCAACTAGAGACACCCCCCCATATCCCTAGAGACTCCACTTAGCCCACCCTGTACCCCAATTAGAGACAGCAGTCACACCACCCCTTACCCCCAATAGGGACACCACACCCTCCTCATATCCCAACTGGTAACACCACACATTCATCCTATATCCCAACTAGAGACACCACTCATCCCACCCCTTACCCCAAATAGAGACACCACAGTCTCCCCATATTCCAGCTAGAGACATCACTCACCCCACCCCATATCCCAACAAGAGACACCACTCTCCCCACTCCTTACCCTAACTAGAGACATCACACCTCCCCTTATCCCGATTATAGACACCACACATCCCCTCACCCCTGTATCCCAGATAGAGACATCACTTTTCTAATGCTACTTCAGCACAAATAAGATGACTGATGGAAATCTAGCCAGCAGTATGTGTAAAACATTTGCTCTCAAAGCTCTTGATGACAAGGAAACCTTAGTGACTACTTCTCAAAACAATGTTGTGAACTTTTCTGGGTCTTTGGCTTTGGCATTGGTAGTTAGTGCGGTTCAGAGCATCAGTTTATCACACTGAAAATGCCCATTTTTTCAGCATGAATACCCATGCTTCTAGACGATATCACCTTCATAGTGAGTACTGAAGAAGGCAGCTAAAAGTTGCAGAGAAATACTGACAAGCTAAGCAAGCAAGAAAGCAAAACTGGTGTCAATATGGAGAGGTATGAAGTCATCCACCTTCAGCCTAAGTGAAATAAACTTTGGTTTTTCTAGTAGCTGTGAAGCTATTTCACGTAGAACAGTCTGGAGATTGGTACTACATTCAGAGAACACTACAAGTGAACAGATACAAATGATAAAGGCTAATTGGATATTGCCCATTTATTCATCAGGGCTAGCATACAAAGGAATGGAAATAACAGTACAGTTTCATCGATCTCCAAAGTCCACTTGGAGTATTAACACAGCACATCAGGATGAAAGCATAGGTTTGGAGGGAGTACTTACTAGGCCATAGGGTGGTTTTGGCAGAGTTCCTCCCCACAATAAAATTAACGG
Source organism: Hypanus sabinus (assembly GCF_030144855.1). Classification (NCBI taxonomy): domain Eukaryota; kingdom Metazoa; phylum Chordata; class Chondrichthyes; order Myliobatiformes; family Dasyatidae; genus Hypanus; species Hypanus sabinus. The sequence continues at coordinate 17,969,539 of NC_082720.1, forward strand.
ACTAAAAGCATTTTTATAAAGAAGATGTAGTGCATGTGGTAACCAGTTCTTGTTTGCAAATTATGGCAATTGAACACAGCTGTATAGTCAATACACCTAAATTCAGTGAGGACGCCAGGAGGTATTTTATTACACAAAATCCTATAGAGATATAGTGCTCATGCACCATCTCTCCAAAGTTGTTGAGTTTTGGCTGATTGAGAATCACAAGATTTACATTAATAGATTTTTGATTTGGTGATGATATTAAGGAATATGAAACTAAATTCATATAATGGAAGTCAGAATTGAATTAGGGTTGTTTCAAAGACTTAGGAACTATCATTGTTAGAGTCACTTACTCTAATAGTGTCTGGAGCATTATTATAATTAAAGGAGCAGATTTTTCCAGTTATTTTTCTTTTATGGGATGTGGATCTCCAGACAAGGTTAGCATTTATTAACAATTCCTAATTACCCAAGATGGGATGGTGGCAAGCTATCTTCTTGAGCAATAGCAGACTTTATGTTGAAGTTATCTGTACTATGTTGTTAGGCGGAGATTTTCACTGTTTCTAATGACAAAGAAATATTGAGATATTTCAGGTCGGGATGGTGGTTGACTCAAAAAGAAGTCTTCAGATCCTATGTGACCGCAGTCCTTGCTCTTCTTGATGTAAGGGGTCAGAGGTTTGAGAGGTGCTGTTGAAATCGCCTGTGTAAGTACGTGACTGTACTGCATTTTGTAGGTAGCGGGTGTGATGCATTCATGAGAAGTGTTCAGCGTGGTGTACAGTGTGCTAATAAAGTGCTGCTCTCATCCACACAAGTGGAGAGTATTCCAGCAGGTTCCGGAACAGTTGCTCACAGTTGGGGAAATGTCTTTGGTGTGGTTAAGGGTTGAGTTATTCACTTCTTGCCTTCAGACCAACTGTTACAGTCATTATTTATGTGGCTGGCCCAGCTAAGTTTGCAAGCAATGGTGACACCCTCTACTTCCTCAGGATGCTGGTGTTGGAAGACCTGCTGATGCTAATCCTGTTGAATATCAAGAGAATTTGGTTATCTCATTCATTTTTGGATTGAAATAGAAACAATGCCTGGATCCAAAATCTTAGCAAAGCCCAAACTGACAATTGTGTGCAGTTTATGGGAAAGTGCTGCTTGAGGCTTCAGTCACCCTACGCCTTCAATTCCTTTGCTGAAGATTGTTCGTAAGGTGGACAGAGCTGGGGCAGAAAGTAGGTAATCAGATTGGATTTATCCTGCCTTTTTGTGGACAGGAATTGGGAATTTTCCAAACTGTTGAACACATATCAAGGTTGCACCTGCTCTGAAAACCCCTGTCTTGGGAGGTTTCTTATTCTGGAATTTGCAGCTTCTGTTCCACAGAGGGGATATTCCACAGAATGTTTCTTGATATCAGATGGAATAAATTTCTCATAACCATTACAGTATGATTCTGTGCAGCATCCTCTCGTAATATACATGTAACACTCGCTTCACCTAGTGGCTTAATATAGGGGGTGATAACCCCCACCCAGTTAAACTTAACAAACCTTGTTTGGGTAGATGCTGCACGATGCGTCCCCTGTTACAAATCCATACCACGAAATAACAGTGCAGAATATGCGATTAAACGATTAAGCTTTATAACTCTTACTTTGACTAAATGGTTAGTAGAGAAACAAAATATAAAAGAAAAAGGCCCCAAATCATTAGAATTAATAATAAACAGTCCGTGCACAGAAGTTGGAGCTCACGCAGTTCAATAGCCTTTCTTCCACCATCAGTTCCCTCTGAGCTTTGCTGACCTTTGGACCCCCGCTCCGAGTCCACCCTGTTCAGCGGTCTACCAAATCTCTCCATTCACGTCTTCTCTCTTCATCTCCCCCTCTCCCTCTGGCAAAAGCCCGCAAAATCAACGGCTTCCAGAATCACAAAACAGGGCAACAAACTCCTGATTGGCTAACCCCTGCATTCCAAAGCCCCGTGATCTCTAATCATAACCCAAACATTGCTGCTACAGAGAAACCATTACCTTAATAGTGGAACATTACATAGAAGCCATTCCATTAGCCTTAGCAGTGAAACCTTACAGCGTGTTACATACATGAACTATTGGGATTGCAGGAAGGGTCATTGGCTGCAGCCTACCATCAATGATGGACTTGTTTGAATCTAAAACAAGGAAACAGACAGGAAAAATTATTGTTGAAAATAGCTGACCTGCAAACTGCCTTTTCCAAATGCTCCTTTCTGGATAGCGCTGCAGGGTTATGAAATCAAGAACTTCACACCATCTGAAAAGTTCCTTTCCTCGGCAGTTCATCTGATCAACCATTCTAGTTAGCTCCACCTCAACCCTCTATCTCTTACCTCAGTCACTGCGTTGCTTTGTAAACATTTAAACTACTTTTTATAACGCTGTTCACATTGTAAATGCATGTTGCTGTTTATGTATTTGATGAGGCTTCCGTCGGGTAGGGTCGACCATGTGTCTTAGCTGTCTAGATATGCAAACAGGGCTGTTGTCTATGTGGCAGGCTCCCCCTCTCTGCGCATCTGATGAACACAAAGGAACGGCAGAGACTGATACAGTTTGGCATCAGGAGCATCGCAGGAGTTGCCAATAAGCACTGAACTCCACGTTGGATTGCCTTAGGGATGCTTTCCCCAGGGTTTACTCCCGAAGCCTTCCCCATGAGTGAGTATAGCTGAAAGGCCACAGAGGTTCAAGATCAGGGTTTTCCTTCTCCTAGATGAGCTGCCAACCATGGCTGATAAGCCTCAATTGCCTGAAGCAACTGGTTTTAAGGCGCCAGTAATCCGCCTTTGCCCCTTCTGTCAGTAGAAACGATTCCGCTGGGCTTTGTAGCTAAGCCACACATGAAGGCCAGGAGTTGGACTTGGTTGTCAGAGGTTATTTGAGTGACATGCCATCGGGAGCATTTAATAGTTAGAGGGAACTTGTCCCCAATAGCACTCCCGGCTACAATCACCTTAAGGAACCATTCATGTATTTATGCACCATTTATTTCATATTTGTACTTTTAAATTTATTTTTATATAAATCTTTATTAGAAAGTCATAGAAAGAGACAGCATGGAAACGGGCTTTTTGGCCCTTCTAGTCCACACCAAACCATTTCAACTGCCTACTCCCATGACCTGCGCTGGTACCACAGCCCTCCAGACTGGAGGTGGGGCAGACCCAAAATGGTGCTAAACATCGATTCCCTCACTTGCAATTTCGGAAACAGCTCTATTTCTATCTTTGCTATCTTGCTTTTTCCTTTTCAAGGTTCTTTTGAAGACCCTGACCTGGAGTTACACACTGATTTCGGTTCTCTGTGGGAATGGGACCCGCTCTCGGGGCCTCATGACTCCAATGACATGGCCTGGAAGGCCAGCACGCCATCAGGGTGCTGGATTTTCGTGGCTCTGGAGATGGCTGATTCTAGGCCAGTGCCCCTGACTGAAGCGTTGCGGGAGAACACGGAACATCTGGAGCAATGGGTTAGCTGCTGGGGGTTGTGTGCCCGGAGAGCTGCATCATTTTGGTGCCAACTCTCCAGGCGCAGAGCTCGAGGAAAGCGACACAACAGACTTTTAACATAAATCAGCGAGTTGCTTGTTATGTCTCTCCTCTCGATGTAAAACAGGGACACCTCCTTTTCCCTTATTAGGGAGAGAGGGCCTGTGGTTTGTCAAATTACCGGGTGAGCGAGTAGTCTGTGTCTTATTTGATGCTTTGTTGCACGCTTGAGTGCTTGGTGGAGGGCGCTGAGGCGTTTTTGCTGGTGGGGAGTCATTGCCTTGCCGCTCTTTGTGCATGGGAGGGGCTAGCAGGGGGCGGGCTTTGGGGTTCTAACATTTTCCCTGTCATTCATTCTTTGGGGCACTCCACTGTTTTCATGGATGGTTGCGAAGATGAAGAATTTTAATACTTCTGGTTGAAAACAGATTCAGATCATTTAGCTTTGGCACTGAGAAACACGGCTCTGATCTTTGGCTATAGAATACTCAGCTACATATTTACAAGCTGTTTTTACTATCAACTACACATGCAGTCTTAGGCTGCAACTCCACCTGGTGCTGCTTTTTCTTTTCTGCGCTCCTCATTGTACAATGTCAGTCTCCAGACTTGGAAGTATTAGTAGATGATGGTTTATGGGATTAATGATTGTGAGGAAACGCAATCTAGCTGTAGCTGAAGGCACTTAATGGATTTCCAGTTAGAACTCCTGAATCTGTTATGGCATCTTCACACAAGAAGACGAAGAATATGATCTTCACAGAAGACAGGACTTTGTCCCCCTCAGGTCTGTGTAGTGCTGACTTCTACCAATACTATCATGGATAGATGAACCTTCAAGTGGATTGCTGAGAATAAGGTTGTGTTTATCTCTTCAGCAGATTCTCTTGTCTCCTGCTGCAGAGACTGACTGACAGTTATGTTCATCATCACCTGGTCAATGATGGTCACACCAAGCCAGACTTGTCATGGACTTTAAAGTTCTCCACTCAAGTCCTCCAAGTATTTTTCATTTTTCAAGATTTGATGGAGGTATATAAAATTATGTTGGGTATAGATAGAGTGAATGCAAGCAGGCTTTTTCCACTGAGGCTAGGGGAGAAAAAAACCAGAGGATATGGGTTAAGAGTAAAGGGGGAAAAGTTTGAAGTGAACATTGGGGGGAGCTTTGTCACACAGGGAGTGTGGAGTGATCTGCCAGATGAAGAAGTAAATGCAAGCTCACTTTGAACATTAAAGAAAGACTTGGACAGGTATATGGATGAGAGGGGTTTGGAGGGATATGGTCCAGGTGCAGGTCAGTGGGACTAGGCAGAAAAATGGTTCAGCACAGCCAAGAAGGGCCAAAAGGCCTGCTTCTGTGCTGTAATGTTCTATGGTTCTATGGTTAGTGTGGGAATGGGAAGAGAAATAAAATGGCTGACCACGGTCAGATCCTGGCTGTTACAGTGGACAGATCAAAGGTCCCCTCCATCCCCTCCCTTTGTTTCTCTTCATCCCTCTGTTCCATCTAATCCTATCCCTTCCTCTCTTTTGCCCTCATGACCCATCCATCACTCACACCTTACTCCCTTTAGTTCCCCTCCTTCCATTGTCCACTGCCCTCTCTTCTCATATTCCTTGTTTTTCAGCCTTTTACCCCTTCCACCTATCACCTTACAGCTTCTCACATCATTCCCCCTCTCCAACCTCCCTATCTTCCACCTCTCACCCAGATTCATCGTTCATCCTCCCCTTCCCTCCACCCTTTTATTCTGACTTCTGCTCTCTTTTTCTTCCCATTCACAGTGAAGGGTGTCGGCCTGAAACATTGACAGTTTATTTCTCTCCATAAATGCTGCCTGACCTGTTGAGCTCCTCCAGCATTCTGTATGTGTTGCCTCATTATTTGTGGTCAGTTATCTTGAGTAGGTGTCAGTCATGACCAGAAAGTGCTGTTTATCTTGTCCATCCCACGGTGTAGTGTTCTAAGACCATGAACTGGCTCATTCTGGATGTTAAAGTTTACTCTGGCTACGCTGGCTCAAGAATGTTCTTGGTCCAGTTCTGGTGACCAGAGGTAACCATGGCCAAGGCCTTTATGTTGCTAATGTCAGGGTGACACTCATATGCAGTACTGTTCAAAAGTCTGAGGCACATATATATAGTTAGGTTGTCTAAGACTTTTGCATCGTACTGTATTTGTCAACATAGAGCGGAGAACGAGTTTGTGAATCTGGTGGGAGCAAAGGATGTTGGGAATGGCGAGGGTGGAGTGCCACGGGAGGGGTGTGGGAGAGAAGGAGTGCTGGGGCCCGGGTGGTGCGGGTGCAGACACACCCAGGCTTGAGACACCAGGCAAGGTTATTTGATTCCAAGCAATTAGTTTTCTGATTGTTGCAGAATGTCTCTCTGGTGCTTCTTGCTTCCTCTCCTCTCCCTGCCTCCTTCCCACTCTCAGTCCACAATAGAGATCCATATCGGAATCACATTTATCATCACTCACATATGTCAGGAAATTTGTTTTTTTGCAGCAGCAGCAGTACAGGACAATGCATAAAACTATTGCAGTACTGTGCAATATTCTTAGCTATATATGCGCCTAAGACTTTTGAACTTTTGAACAGTTCTGTAAGTCAGCTAGTTTCTGGCAGCCTGAACTTTGGAGGCATTATGACTCTGGAATGCAAAGATTATAGACTTGATTTGTAGACAACAAGGCACTTCTCATCAAAAAAGCTAACATAATGTTGCATCTGTCAGGAACATCCAATGGATTAACAGGAGTAAATCCAGATTTAGAAAGGGGGGATGCCACAATTGTTAATAAAATTACCTTAATGAGAGAGAGAGAGAGAGAGAGAGAGAGAGAGAGAGAGAGAGAGAGAGAGAGAGAGAGAGGGGGGGGAGAGAGGGAGAGAGAGGGGGGGGAGAGAGAGAGGGGAGAGAGAGGGGAAGAGGGAGAGAGAGAGAGGGGGGGGAGAGAGAGAGAGGGGGAGAGAGAGGGAGGGGGAGAGAGAGGGGAAGAGGGAGAGAGAGAGAGGGGGGGAGAGAGAGAGAGGGGGGGGAGAGAGAGAGAGGGGGGGGAGAGAGGGAGAGGGGGAGAGAGAGGGGGAGAGAGAGGGGGGAGAGGGGGGGAGAGAGAGAGAAGACTTCAAACATGTTTACCCATCCTTATTCTTGTTTTGCACTCTCACTCCCCCTGCTGGTAAAGAAGTGGCATTATGTCAACCCACATTGGACAAACATAATAAATGACACTATTCAATGTCCAACAGAAGCATTTTTGGATTAGAAAGGAAAATATTCAGAGAATTTTTGGATCTTTTACAGTTAATTCTCTGTTGCAGATCCAGCATAGCAAAATGCTTTAAAGAAAAAAAATTACTGATCATATTTTGACATCAAATACCTAGAATACCCTGCCCATCTTCCTCTCTGGCAGTAACCTCTATCAACTCGCAGCTTGTGGTTACAGGAGCAGCTATTCATAAAAGTAATCAATGCTGGAGAAAAACTTACTGAGTGGTAGCCTATCTCTGCAGACTCGGCCAACCGCAGGGTAAAGAGCTCTCTAATATTATCCTGATACTCAGTTTTTTCTAAGGTTCTCACTGCATATGTTGACTCATCAGAGACCATGTTTTCACAAGGCTGCTAGCGCTTCATTGCTTCAAAGAAGTGTTTCTGTGAAGCAGTAAGTGTTGGCAAAGTTGAGGATTTTCGAGTGCAAAAGATAACAAATTGAACTTTGATGATGATTTACGCTGGTTTAAAAACTCAGTGCACCAAAGACCTTCCTTTCCCATGAAATCTGTCATACCCTGTACTAAATTTAATCATGATTACATGTTTCTACCGTTTACCCCATCTTAAGGAGGTCCTTTAAATCAGTCTGTTCTGTAAGGTACAATAAAACAACAAGCATATTTTTAAACCTTTTCTAAGAACCAGGCTACTGTACACCAACATAATTCATATTTGTCTTTTTATTGTTTTAAAAAGTAATTTTCATTTATTTTAAATTAAGTTACTCAAGTGATGAACAATATGAAGCAACCATACAGACTGCTGGAGGAACTCAGCAGGTTAGACAGCATCTATGGAAAAGATTAAGCAATTGATGTTTTGAGCCAAGAACCTTCTTCAGGACTGAAGAGGAAAGGAGGGAGATGCCAGAATCTAATTAAACTGATTATTTTTTGTAATAAACACATTTTTATCCACATTAGTCAAGGTCAGTATTCTTAAATTCATTGAGGAACGTCTGTTTAAAGGTAAGTTTGCATCTTGTAATGCTATCCTGACTGTGCTCATGTTATGTTTTAAATATGGCAATTGGCAAATGTGATTAAGGAGAAACTTCTCCCAAAAGCAGCAGGATTACAAATGTAATTTGAGTCTAGATCACCCTTCATCTTCATATTCTTCTGACTGACTTTCTTAAAAGGAATGACTTGATAACATTATGGATTGGGAATAGCTTGTGATAAATCCAAGAATAATAATAATAATAATAGTAAATTATTTGCTATTTTCATTGTGATCCAGAATAAATTTAGCAAGAGCCGTCTCAGGATTGAGCCAGAGAACACTGTGTACCTCTGTGCCACATTGAATGATGTAAAACTCAGTATGTAGATTAAATGCTTCAAACTACCATTGCATCTCATTACTGCCAACAGATTGACATGAATTTTAAAGATAGATATTATCAAGTGATACATACTTTCATACGGCAAACACGAGGAAATCTGCAGATGCTGGAAATTCAAGCAACACACACAAAATGCCAGTGGAAAGCAGCAGGCCAGGCAGCATCTATAGGAAGAAGCACTGTCAACGTTTTGAGCCAAGGCCCTTTGTACGCTTTGATTTATATATTTTTCAGGGAGCAATAAGCTTGTAACATTTGCTGTAAGTAAATAGATTCAGCAATTTTTTTTGGTGAATTGTTCAAAATCACAAACTGTGGGATGTCCTTCCCAAATAGTTGTTAGTGCCAGGCCAAGTATACTTAATGAACACTGAAGATCAAATTTATGCCGAAGTACATATTTATGGATTTCTAGTATCTGCAGTAGTTCGGTCTAAGTGCTGAGGAATTCTGCTTCTCAACAATTAGAAGAACATTCTTGTTGTGTTGCTGCATCAGTCTTACTGAAAAGTATGAAGATCACAATCAAGCAGTGTACAGTCAGAAATGCCGTATGTTTCTGGAAATTCAAATGTGTAACTCATATTTTTTAACTTCATGCTACTGAATACTAAACAAGAGATTCTGTCTGATGCCGGAAATCCAGAGCAACACATGCAAACTGCTGGAGGAACTCAGCAGGTCAGTCTGCATCTTTGCAGAGGAATGAACAGCCAGCATTTAGGGCCAAGACCCTTCATCAGGTCACTGAACATCAACACTGAGCAGCAGCCAAGCAAGAATATTCTCTTTTTCTAATTGTTGAGAACCAGAGTTCCTCAGTATTTGGACCAAAATGTGCATAAGCAAAGTACTGCAGATATTGGAAATCTGTCAATATGTACACTGGTATATTTTCTTCAATGTTCAATCAACTATTGACTATTGTTCCTTTTGGAGTAAAGTACCACAGGTCTTTTTGGGCCATTCCACATCCATCCAGAGGTCCATCTCGTGACCTGGTTAGATTATTGCACTCAACATGCAAGCTTCCCTTTGAAGCATTATTGGGGAAGCTGAACACATCTGTCCTGGGTGGAAATGTAGATGATCATTCCTGGGCAAACATGACGTTTCAGATGCAATGCTGGATGGAACACTTGCGAGGTGTACGATTTGTCATTATTGATCCTCAGGCCTCTATCCCACTTTATCCGCCCCCAATCCCTGTTCGTCCTGATCTCCAGCAGATCCTCTCAAATCTGCAACTTTTAGAGTGAGTCCCGGAACTGCCAGTCCCCAGCTCCACCACTGCTTCTGCTGGTCCCCAATTGCATCAAGTAGGTAAGTAGTTTCATTATTCCCAAAGCAAACTGAGGTACAGTGAAAACCTGGTCCTGCCCACCACCCATACAGAGCAATTTATTACAACTGTACATTGAGATAAGACAATAGCGTAACATGGAATAAAGTGTCACAGTTATGGAGAAAGTGCAGTGCAGTAGCAAGTACGTTGCATCTGGATAGAATGCTTTCTATGACCCATTGGTGCATTTTGGTAAGGGTCAAAGTTCTTTAGCCATTTGAGGTCATTCCAAGTGCTGGCCCTGATGTTAGTTATTCATCCCTCTCACCGGTATTCCCAACAACTTCCTAAGTATCTGTGGTGAACTACATATACCTGTCTGGACACGCCCCCTGCTGACTGCTCCTGTGGCTCCTCCCACAGACCCCGGTATAAAGGCGATTGGAGGCACTGCTCCTCCCTCAGTCTCCAGGATGTTGTGTGATGGTGTCTTGCTGCTGACAGTGCTTTCTTTCAGCTAATAGAAGCCCATCTCTCGCCTCACGTCCCCGAGAGTTATTGATGGTGGATCAGTACCAGAGTCAGATCGAGACTTAGCTCCCCATTCAAAACCCAGTAAGGACAGAACTATTATGAGTGGCCATTCTCCCTTCCTATTTTTCAGGAACAGCACACAGACCCAGTTAGGCCTGAGGTGACTGCGCTGTCTCAGCCTCAGTGTGAAGTACAGTAAAGATTTCTGAAAGTATGTCACGATTAGTATTTGTGCCAGACATTCTCAGCAAAGGTTCACCTTTTAGTTAAAACAAATTTATGCTATTATTGGTTTGCCAGTTCTGTTCAGGTGCTAGGGGACATGTGCACAAACCCCGTCAATGTTCAAACTCATTCTTGCTTGGATGCACGTAGAGATATGGACATGTCTACATAGAGGCCTGCAGTACATTCACCTTGTGACCACGTGGGTTTCCGCCGGGTGCTCCAGTTTCCTCCCACAGTCCAAAGACGTACTGGTTGGTAGGTCAATTGGTCATTGTAAATTGTCCCGTGATTAGGCTAGGATTAAATCAGGGGATTGCTGGGTGGTGCAGCTCGAAGGGTGGAATGGCCTATTCCCCACTGTATCTCAAAAATCAGAATCAGGCTTAATATTACTGGTATCTGTCATGAAATTTGTTCTATTTGCAGCAGCAGTCCAAAGCAGTCCATAATAATAGAGAAAAATGTGAAATACACTAAGTTTATATATAAAATAGTTTAATTAAGTAAGTAGTGCATAAGTGGAAATAAAAAAGTAGTGAGGTAATGTTCATGGGTCAATGTCCATTTAGAAATCATTTGGCAGAGGGGAAGAAGCTGTTCCTGAATACATTCATGGAACACACATGTACTCAGGTACAGGCATGTGCGCTAACAGGAACATTGGGAACAGAGGTAAGTCATTGTGGATTTTCTGAAATTTGTGTTGATGAAGACAGATTCAACTCCTTTCCTTTGTGCCTCAAAATCTTCATTTTAATCTCAGCCGTGAGAGCTCGACTTACTCACATCATTGATATCCTTTGGGGAACAGAGTTCCAAATTTTAATAATAATTTCTCTGAAAGAAAAAGTGTGGTATTTTCTCAGACTTGAGTAATTTAATAACAATTTAAAGATGATGTCATTTTTGTTTCAGCTGGTGATGTCGGGACATCCAGATTTTGAGGTGAGTAGTTGAATCCGGAAGCTCCTTTACCCATCCGTGCTGGGGTCAGCATTAAGCTGGCAACTTGGCCTCATAAAACACGGGCAAATGTTAAAGAAACAGCAAGATTGCTGCCTGATGCGCCACAAGGAGTGGAAAGGAATAACAACAACAATCCTTTTTGGGACTGACAAATACATAAAAATTCTATCCATCGCCAAGATAATATTTGATGAAAACTTTAAGCTTTCTCAGTATTATTGGCAGAGACAGAAAACCTTGCCAATATCTATGTTTTCCCAAAATATACATGTATAACATTCAATCATAAAATTGCTCCAAGCATTTGTTTTAGCAGAGGAGGAATTTTGTAATTTCTATGACTGGTGATTGTGGGCAGAGGAGGAGGTACGTAGGGTTTTCTAACATTTATCAATATGCACAATGAGCAAATTTTTGTAGCAAAAATATTCAATAGAGATACTGAAGCAAGTTTGTATTAAACCTGAAAGATTATATAAGAACTGGGGGCACTGCTGTAACCTCACACAACTGGCACAGCACACCACACCACATACAGCTGTCGCTTTTGGAAACACTTTCTGAAAAGAGTTATTAATTTGAGCTGAGCAAACTGATTCTTCTGGGATCTTTCTGCTTGTGAAATATCTGCCTATCTTAAGCAAAAGATATGCAGCGATTGTGGAAATGTGCTGCAGGTACTGGGGCAGTGAGGTGGTTTGTGGGAGGGGTGGGGTGCAGGTTAGGAGTGGAAGAACCTATATTGCTTGCTTTGTCTGTTTCAAACTGGAAAACGTGGAAAGCAGGAGCACATTCTGTGTAAAATTTTGTGAGTGACCCTTCATCCAGTGCATAAAATGTTGTGAATTAGCCGCCTGTGCTACAAGAGTGCCTGGCTGGAAACTTGACAAGGAAATATTTGCAGAGCTATGAGGAAGGAGCATAGGCAGGGCTCTAATTCAATGGCCCTTTCAAATAAGTGAAATAATAGACCAAATGGCTTCCTTCTGCGCTGTAAGATTATGTGAGTGTCGCACATTTTGAAACAAAGTTTGTTTGCTATTACTCACTTTTCAAGTGCCTTTGTAAGGCAGCGTCCACGCTGCAAAGGCTGGGCAACGTAGCTCACTTTCTGACAAGTATTCTTTTCAACCTGCTGATCTTTCAATACACAACCACAAAGAGACTTCAGCAGAAGGGAAACAGCTCCTCTGGACAATTAAATTAAAAAGGAATCCTCCTCCAGCTGGTAAATGAAAACAGAGAGTTCAAGAAAATAACAAGAGACAGTCAGGCTTCTGTTGTAAACACAGGAAGAGTGGAGGGGTTGCATGCGACTTTTTTCAAAAAGGCCTCCAAAAGAACCATCTAGACAGGGCTTTCAAGGACAAGGACCCCCTCAGTGCAGTTGTTTTTAGAATCTCAGTATTAGGTGATGTAAGATGCATTTTAAGCCTCTGGAAAGAAGCACAGTTTTAGTGTAAAGTTGCCAGGTTCACAGTGGGTCTGGGAATTTTACGACTATTTTAAAACTCAACAAAGAAGAGCCAAGAAATTGCTAAAGAAAGACTAGATAGAGTAGGAGATTAGACTGGCAAGGCATGGAAAAGTGGTTGGTAAGAGCTTTTGTGTTTATGTAAAATGATCTAGTGAGGGCAAATGAGGACTCCGTGCAAGCAAACACAGGAGTACTTAAGGGAATGTAGAGAAATCAACCAATTACTTTGTCTCTTCACAGAAGAAAGTTCATAAACTTGCCACAAATATTAGGGAACTAACAGGTCAATGAGAATGAGGAACAAAAGGAACTATTATCAAAAACTATTAGCGAAGCTGGATAGCCAGAAGCTAATGTTCAACACAATGATATGCAGTATATGGCTTTAGACTTAGTAAACACATTGGCTATCAATTTCCAAAGTTGTATGGACTCTGGAATGGTTACTGTTAATTGAAATAGAGCAAATGTGATTTCATTGCTTAAGAAAAGAGGGAGAAATATACAAGGAAATATTGACCTATTAACCTAATATCTATACTAAGAAAATTAGGTAATGCTTACGAAAGGTTCAAAAAGCTAGGAAGTGATAGAGATCTAGAAGATTATAAAGCTAGCAGGAAGGAGCTTGAGAATGAAATTAGGAGAGCCAGAAGGGGCCATGAGAAGGTCTTGGCGGGCAGGATTAAGGAAAACCCCAAGGCATTCTCCAAGTATGTGAAGAGCAAGAGGATAAGATGTGAGAGAATAGGACCAATCAAGTGTGACAGTGGAAAAATGTGTATGGAACCGAAGGAGATGGCAGAGGTACTTAATGAGTACTTTGCTTCAGTATTCACTATGGAAAAGGATCTTGGCGATTGTAGGGATGACTTGCAGTGGACTGAAAAGCTTGAGCATGTAGGTATTAAGGAAATGTAGATAACATGTAGATATTTTGGAAAGCATCAAGTTAGATAAGTTGTCGGGACCGGATTGGATGTACCCCAGGCTACTGTGGGAGGTGAGGGAGGAGATTGCTGAGCCTCCGGCGATGATCTTTGCATCATCAATGAGGACGGGAGAGGTTCCAGAGGATTGGAGGGTTGTGGATGCTGTTCCCTTATTCAATAAAGGGTGTAGAGATAGCCCAGGAAACTATAGACCAGTGAGTCTTACTTCAGTGGTTGGTAAGTTGATGGAGAAGATCCTGAGAGGCAGGATTTATGAACATTTGGAGAGGTATAATATGATTAGGATTAGTCAGCATGGCTTTGTCAAAGGCAGATCGTGCCATACAAGCCTGATTGAATTTTTTGAGGATGTGACTAAACACATTGATGAAGAAGCGCAGTAGATGTAGTGTATATGGATTTCAGTAGGGCATTTGATAAGGTACCCAATGCAAGGCTTATTGAGAAAGTAAGGAGGCATGGGATCCAAGGGGACATTGCTTTGTGGATCCAGCACTGGCTTACCCACAGAAGGCAAAGAGTGGTTGTAGATGGGTCATATTCTGCATGGAGGTCAGTGACCAGTGGTGTTCCACAGGGATCTGTTCTGGAACCCCTGCTCGTTGTGATTTTTATAAATGACCTGGATGAGGAAGTGGAGGGATGGGCTAGTAAATTTGCTGATGACACAAAAGTTGGAGGTGTGGATAGTGTGGAGGGCCATCAGAGGTTACAGCGAGACATTGATAGGATGCAAAACTGGGCTGAGAAGTGGCAGATGGAGTTCAACCCAGATAGGTGTGAGGTAGTTCATTTTGGTAGGTAAAACATGATGGCAGAATATAGCATTAATGGTAAGACTCTTGGCAGTGTGGAGGATCAGAGAGATCTTGGGGTCCAAGTCCATAGCAGGGGGTTAAAAAGGCAAATGGTGCATTGGCCTTCATCAACTGTGGGATTGAGTTTAGGAGCTGAGAGGTAGTGCTGCAGCTATATAGGACCCTGGTCAGACCCCACTTGGAGTACTGTGCTCAGTTCTAGTCACCTCACTACAGGAAGGACATGGAAAGCATAGAAAGGGTGCAGAGGAGATTTACAGAGGGTGCCTGGATTGCATAGAACTCATTGAAACGGACAACGTTCTTAAAGGGGTTAATCAGCTAGATGAAGGGAAGGTGATTTTGCTTGACTCTGGCTCCTATGATCAGGAGTACAATTTCAGAATCAGGACTGAGATGAGGGGAATTTTCTTTGTTGGTAGGGTGTTGAGTCCCGGAATCAGAATCAAGTTTAATATCGGTGACATATGTCATTCCTAAGGTTGTCATAGCCGGGGGTGGTATTGGGGATAAGCTCCCACTACCTATAAAGTGCTCCAAATGGCGTGTGACTCTAACAGCCTCTGACAACCAAGTCCAACTCTTGTGTGGCTGCTAGGCCTGGCAGAACTTTCTACTGACAAGAGGAGGGGCAAAGGCGGACCACTGGTGCCTCAAAGCCAGTTGCTTTGGGCAGGTGGGGCTCGTCAGCCTTGGACGGCAGCCCGCCTTGGAGAAGGAAGACTGATTTTAAACCTCCGCTGCCTTGTGGCCATACCCACCCACGGGAAAGGCTTCGGGATTAAAGCCCGAGGTTAGAAATCGGGAGCAGGGGTCCCCAAGGCAGTTTGATGTTGTTTACAGCTTCACTCTGGCAACCTCTGCGATGACACTGGTATCAAGCTATATCAGCGCTTGCCCTTCCCTTGGACTACATCAGTGACGTGGAGAGGGGGAACCCGCTGCATGGGCAACAAACCCATGATCCCCTGGGATTGAAGGCTGCCTACCAGGGATGTCATGAAATGTGTTTTGTGGCAGCAGTACATGATTTTAAAAACTATCAACTACAATAAGAAATATATATATAAATAAAAATATATACAAATTAAAACCTTTGGATTCCTGTGGAGGTTCAGTCATTCTGTTCATTCAGAACTGGGAATGATGTGTTTTTAGATATTAAGGAAATCAAGGGACATAGGACTGGAGCTGGAAAAAAGCATGAGGTAGAAAATTAGGGTTGATTTTGATGCATGGTGGGACAGACTCGAAGGACTGGGCAGTCTATTGCTCCTCCTATTTTTATGTTCCTAAAAGGCAATGATATACTTAAAACCAATGAAAGTGTTATGTGTCACCCTAACTTTCTTGTAAACAACATAAGTCATGGGTCATACAAGCCCTTTGGCCCACAATGTTGCGCTGACCCTTTAACTTATTCCAAGATCAATCAAACTATAGTCATTTATATCTAACTATAGTCAGATATTCAATTGAGTATTTGAATTGCTGGAGGTTCCCTGCTGTTATTACTGCTAATGCAATCTGGTTGTCCTAGTGACCTGTGCTAATTGTATTAAAACAATTTAGTTTGGAGCATCGCCAAGGGAGATAGCTCAGTGTCTGGAGAGCACCATTTCACTGAACCCCATGATTACTCACTAATTTATGGCTAAAACGAGGGTGCATCATTTTAAGTATGGGGTGGGATGTGAGGGGTAGGTTTTTTTTCACACAGAGAGTGGTGGGTGCATGGAATGCCTTGTCGGGGTGGTGATAAAGGCAGATGTATTAAGGGCATTTAAGAAACTCTTAGATAGGCACATGGATGATAGAAAAATGGAGGGCTATGTAGGAGGGAAAAATAAATTGACTTTAGAGTAGGTTATAAGGTCAGCACAGCACTGTGGGCCGAAGGGCCTGTACGGCGCTGTGTGTTCAATGTTCTACGTGTGATTCCAGTTTCAGTGTAGTGTTTCTCCAAACATCAAATTGCAAGTTCTCCCAGCTGCTGCCATTTAACCTAACAGGCAATTGGGACAATAAGAGCAACATTCTTCCAGTTTCTGTGGAGTGTTGCCACTTAATCAATAGATGTTGCTCCTGGATGTTAGAAATTGAGGGGTGACCAGAGACAGGTATACAATTCATGAGGGCCATAGTCTGGTTGAAAGCACATGGTCTTTTTTTGTGCTAAAACAGGAGGGCAAAGATAGTTGTCGCGTGAATGAAATCACCAGAAAGAGTTACTGATAGATACAAAGCGGCTTCTTTATTCGACAAAACAAGGTATCATACAGAGCCGCTTTCGGTGGAAAGGTCTTCTGGCCCAATGTCGGGCTCCGTATTTATTTGCTAAACACAGAGGACAATTGCGTATTTACAAAGTATAGACAATGCTTTCCAAACTTCACACCTTGTGATTTACGTCCATCCCACAGGCGCCAGCATCATCTGAACTGGGATTCACAGACTCTAGGAATGCACTGTTTCAAATTAAATCCACAATACATTATCAAGGAACAGAGGACTGGTAGCCAAAGCCATTTGCTAAATGTAAATGACCTAAACCCAAAAATCACTCTTAACAAAGATCGCAGGTGAGGGATTTATATGTGACATCAAGATTCAAGATTCAAGTACGTGTATTATAAAAGAATGTATAAATTATACAACCCTGAGATTTGCTTGCTCACAGGTAGCTACAAAACAAGAAGCACGAAAGAACCCAACTAAAGACAGAAAAAAGGTAAAAATAAAAGACCAACACTTTATATGCAAGAGAATACAAATCATGCAATCAGTTGAAGTGAGCATCAGGAGCAACTTCTTCTCACAAAGGATGGTGTGTATTTGGAATGAGCTGCCAGAAATAGTGGTTGAGGAGGCCACATCTAAATAAGAACATGGATAGGAGATGGCTATGGGCCAAGTATAAGCAGAGGGGAACAAGCTCGATGGTTGGCGTGGATGAGTCAGGCCAAAGGGCCAGTTTCCATGCTGTACGCTTCTACGTTGTACTGGTAAGCGAGGGGGAACATCCTCCGAGACCTGGACAGGCTGATGAATGATGCACGTTCTTTGTACAAAGGGGCTTGAGCGCCACAGGCAGAGTAGTCCAGGCACACATGTGAGGCTGTATTTGAGGTCACAGAGGTTAAGGGATGCAGTTTGAGTGTTCGTCTTTTAAATGGTTTCATTGTTTCAGAGGGTAAATGGCACTTCAGTGTGTAAATAATAGCTGTCATTTTTCAGACCAGTAGAGTTGAAGATCATGCCAGAGATGAATTTTTGGTGTTGTTCTGCTGTCAAAGTCATTCAGAACAAAAGAGCAATAACAACAGAAATTCTTAACAAAATGTCTGGAGTCAGAGATTATGAAAACATCCAGAGCTAAGTATAATATTGCCCTGCCCAGGATTAAGTCAATTAGCAACTGCACAGCCTTTTTATTTTTACAGATGTTTAAAGGAATCTGAAGCCCTCCACATTTTACAGAAACAAATGACTCATCTGGAATTATCAGCCACTGCCACCACATCCTGCAGCAACCATCACTGGAACTAACGATCGAAGTGGGCATGACCGTCACTGTGCTTGTCCATGATTAGGATTGGATGAAGCACCTTGTTGGAATGGTGTCAAACATTCTTTTATAACGGTAGTTTCATTGTCAACTTGGAAGTGATTTATGCCTTATGATGTCACTTCCTTGCACGACTCAAGGTTCTTCTTCTTCTTGTAAAGTTTAATGGTGGTTGGCAGACCAACATAAGCTGCATTACCGCCACCTACTGAGATGGTGTGGAGCAAAGAGAGAACAAGTATATCTACTGAATGTGGTGAACTACATATACCTGCTGACTGCTCCTGTGGCTCCTCCCACAGACCCCTGTATAAAGGCGATTGAGGCCTGAGCCCGGCCTCTCTGTCTCCAGGATGTAGTATGGTGGTCAACCACTGCTTGTTCCTTCTTCCAGTCAATAAAAGCCGATATCTCGCCTTTACGTCTCAGAGAGAGTTATTGATGGTGCATCACTGAATCCACCCCCCCCACCAAAAACTCAAATAATATAAAAAAGTCTAATGCTTTTCAGAAAATCAAATACCTTATGATGGCAATGATATCTGTTATGTTTCATAAATCTAAAACATTGAACTAATTCAAAGGAAGACGCAAGAGCCTGAAATGTGAATCTAACTTCACGTAAGCAAGGCATGCATGTATCATGTATCTGTGATGAGGTATGCAATTCATGTGTTTTTGCATATAACCAATAATGAATTATACATGATGCAAGTGAATTCTAATTCGCCAGCAAAGACTGGTTGGCAACCAAGAATGGTCAGTGATGCTGGAAAGACAGCTGACCTCTGGCATGGGCACACTCACAAGAGGGCCTCATACAATCTATGGATGAACTAAATACGCAATACCCCCGCAGTTTCCCCGGGGGTGGGGGGAGGATGAAAGACGGACGTAACAGCAATGACCAGGACTGGAAATACGATAACGAAGAGGCACAAGCGAGCAACACTGACCGGGCAGGCATTCGTTGCAAAGTGCCATTGCGGCAAAATCTGCAAAACCTCAAAGGGCTCGAGGTTCACCAAAGCAGGCCCAGCTGTGGAATGGAGGTGTCTCGAGTGCAAGGCATGGACTCCACTTCCGATGGGACAATGGAAACACCCCACAGAGCTGAAGATCTCTCCGCACCTGAGCCGCCCCAGTACCAAAGGAGAGACCAAGTGAGCGCCCCCTCAGACGCCATAATCCATTCATCAAGGAAAGAGAGGGGAGGATCAGATGGCCTAGATCATCACACTGTGCATCTTGGAAGCAATTCGATGTCGACCTGGATTGCATCTTGGAAGCTACATTGTCAGGAATGACTCCCGCACAGCCATTGTGTTCAACTTTGCTAACGGGCGATTTGGTCCAATGGAGAACAAAGGGGATCTTAAACCATCACGGCAACCAAATGGGGGGAAAGGGAGATTCACCACCTGAGAGTGAGATAAAGACCCTGAGCAAACAATTCAAAAACAGTTCACCTGGTAAAAAAGGTGTCAAAGATCCAACGTGGAGCAGCTGTGAAAGCGAGGAAGGGAGACAGAGAGAAGGAGAGCGCAGTTTGTTAAAAACACATTCAGTTCACCAGGGCTCTTCCCAGCCAGCAAACATCTGGCACCCTAACCAGCTCAAAGCAGGAGCTGGAAGAATTTCTGTTGGAATCACACAGCAATCCCTGTAGGAATCAGGGACTAGAATTCAATTCCAAATTCCCCCAGCCATGAATCCCAGCAATTGAGCTGAATGTGGCAGCAAGTCCAGGATATCATCAACAGAACAAAGTCATCTGCCACCCAGGACCAAGTGGTATACCCTACAAGGTTTATAAGAAATGTCCAAAACTCCTCCAGAGGTTGTGGAAGATAATGAGAAAGATTTGGTCAAAAGGCGTTGTTCCATCAAGCTGGAAAATGGCTGAAGGGTACTTTGTTCCCAGGGAAGAAGAATCCTCTGCAATGACCCAGTTTAGGACAATCTCCCTCCATACTGTGGAGTGCAAGATATTCTTCTGGGTGCTTGTGAAAAGACTGACCTCTTACTAAATGGAGAACCACTATTTCAACACATCCCTCCAGAAAGGTGGCACCCAGGGTTTCTCAGGGTGCTTTGAACACACCTCAATAATCAGCCAATTGATCCACGAGACCAGGCAGAAGAAAGGCGACCAAACTGTAGTCTGGCTAGACCTAGCCCAGCCCCACAGGTCAACTCCACACGCCCTCATCCAGGCTGGCCATGTCATACCATGTCCCATCAGTAACACCAGACATGATCACCAGCTATCTAGGGGGAATTAAAGCTATGCTTCAGTTCAGTCCACTTTACAACTAGGTGGCAAGACCTCCAAAATGGGATTCCAACTGGCTGCACTATCTCCCCCATCTTGTTTGTCATAGGTATGAACCCCTCATATCAGCAGCAGCAGACATAACCCAAGGCCCCGTGTGGGAGTCTGGCATTTGACAACCTGGTTCATGGATGACCTCACAGTAACCATGCCCAAGCAAGATGGGTATTGGAAACCCTGGGCAATGTTGCTACCTGGGCTAGGATGACCTTCAAGGCCAGGAAGTCCGGATGCATGGAGATCAAAAAGGACGAGGTTACCAGCAAGTTCTGTCTTCAAGTCCAGAGAGAAGTCATTCCATCCATAGAGGACAACCCAGGGAAGTGTCTTGGAAATTGGTTTAATGCAGCAATGATGAACAGTGCCAACATCACTGACACTATAAAGTGGACTGAAGAGTGGTTGAAGAAGATTGACAAAACCAGACTCCCTGGTAAAGTTAAGACATGGTTGTACCAACATGGTCTTCTACCAAGGCTGCTCTGGCTTTTCGCAGTGTACGAGTTCCCCATGACCGCTGTAGAAGACATCAAGAGGAAAGCCAACTAGCACCCGCGGAGGTGGCTAGGGAACCCCCAAGCTCTTCTTCAGTGAGACTCTACATAAGATCAGGCCAACTACAACTCCCATTGTCATTGGTAGTGGAGTTCAAGGTGGCAAAGTGTAGAGCTGTGGTAACACTGGGAGGCTCAAAATCAGGTTTATTATCACTGGCATGTAACGTGAAATTTGTTAACTTAGCAGCAGCAGTTCAATGCAATACATGATCTAGCAGAGAGAGAAAACATGAAAATAATAATAATAATAAACAAGTAAATTAATTACGTATATTGAATAGATTTTAAAAACTGTGCAAAAACAGAAATACTGTATGTTAAAAAAAAGTGAGGTAGTGTCCAAAGTTTCAATGTCTATTTAGAAATCAGATGACAGGGGGAAGAATTTGTTCCTGAATCGCTGAGTGTGTGCCTTCAGGCTTCTGTACCTCCTAGCTGACGCTAACAGTGAGAAAAGGACATGCCCTGGGTGCTGGAGATCCGTAATAATGGATGCTGCCTTTCTGAGACACTGCTCCCGAAAGGTGTCCAGGGTACTTCTGTAGGCTAGTGCCCAAGATGCAGCTGACTAGATTTACCACCTTCTGCAGCTTCTTTTGGTCCTGCGCAGTATAGGACCCCCCCATACCAGACAGTGATGCAGCCAGTCAATTGGGAGAAGACCCAAAAGCAAGACACAGACTCTGAACTACCATGAACAGGACTAGGCATGAGAAGGAAGCAAGGGAAGTGAGGAAGAAAGGACGCTGGACACGAAACAGGCCCAGTACAAGACAGGACTCCAGGCCTGGGCTAGGACTTGACAAAGATAGCGGAACCAGGACATGGAACTGGGAACCAGGAGCCTGGACTTGGACTCCGAGCCAGAGACTGGGCAAGGACCCAGAACTTGAGTCTTGACTTGGGCTCAGACTCCAGAACCAGGTGAGGACAAGACGTGGCTACAGGATGAGGAGAGGCAACAGGACTGGACGTGAGAATCATGGACAGGACAAGGGAACCCCAGCACCAGGCTGGACAAGGTACTCCTGGGCTGGGCGAGAACAGACGAGACGAGAACACAAAGCGCTGGCTTGGACAGGACAAGGTTCTTGGACTGGGACTGGGACTGGGACTGGACGAGACTCCGAAGCCTTGACTTGGTCAAGGGAGAGACAGAAACGCAGAACACCGAGCCGAGGGAGAGACAGGAACATGGAACACCAAGCTGGGACCCCTCCTTGGGTACAGGACATAGGGCCAGGACTCATTACACAGAACACTGAACAGGGTGAGACAGTTCCCAACGCTAGGTAGCGGCAAAACACCCGGACCTTCCTAGTGAAGGCGTGGACATGGACAGACAGTTCCCAACGCTAGGTAGCGGCAAAATGGCCAGACCTACCTAGCGGAGTTGTGGACACAAAGAGAGTTCCAAACAGGGCGAGTCTCCAGGCAGAGGCAGGGCTGGGCTCCAGGCACAGGTTGCAGGGCAAGGCTATGGAGGGAAGGAAGGGAACAGTCTAGCCTCAGGGTAACAGCAATGACAGCCTGACTTTCCCAGTGGAGGCAAGGACCAGGAGGGACAGATCCCACCATAGGGTAATGGCAAGGACGGCCTGACTTACCCCAAGGAGGCAAGGACAGGATACCGACATGACAAACCCACACAAAGGCAAGGACAGGATACCGACATGACAAACCCACACAGAGGCAAGGACAGGATACCGACATGACAAACCCACACAGAGGCAAGGACATGATACTGACATGACAAGACAACCCAGCCCCTCCACTCGAACCCAGGGCCACTTATATGTCCGGCAACAAGATGAGAATCAGGTGTTGATGATTAAGCCCCAAATGAGACAAGGGAACGCTGGAAGACCCGGAGTCTGGAGTCCACGGACTGGACCATGAGCTGGAACATGGACTTTACGGACCGGACCCTGACAGTCAGAATGCTGTCCACGGTACAACTATAGAAGTGTTTGAGTGTATTTGTTGACATACCAAATGTCTTCAAACTCCTAATAAAGTATAGACACCGTCTTGCCTTCTTTATACCTGCATTCTATATGTGGGATCAGGTTAGATCCTCAGAGATCTTGACACCCAGGAACTTGAAGCTGCTCACTCTCTCCACTTCTGATCCCCCTATGAGGATTGGTATGTGTTCCTTCATCTTACCCTTCCTGAAGTCCACAATCAGCTCTTTCATCTTACTGACGTTGAGTGCCAGGTTGTTGCTGCAGCACCACTCCACCAGTTGGCATATCTCACTCCTGTACACCCCCTCATCACCACCTGAGATTCTACCAACAATGGTTGTATTGTCAGCAAATTTATAGATGGTATTTGAACTATGCCTAGCCACACAGTCATGTATATATAGAGAGTAGAGCAGTGGGCTAAGCACACACCCCTGAGGTGCACCAGTGTTGATCGTCAGTGAGGAGGAGGTGTTATCACCAATCCGCACAGATTGTAGTCTTCCAGTTAGAAAGTTGAGGATCCAATTGCAGACGGAGGTACAGAGGCCCAGGTTCTGCAGCTTCTCAATCAGGATTGTGGGAATGATGGTATTAAGTGCTGAGATATAGTCGATGAACAGCATCCTGATGTAGGTGTTTGTGTTGTCCAGGTTGTCTAAAGCCATGTGGAGAGCCATTGGGATTGTGTCTGCAGTTGACCTATAGTGGCGATAGGCAAGTTGCAATGGGTCCAGGTCCTTGCTGAGACAGGAGTTCAGTCTAGTCATGACCAACCTCTCAAAGCATTTCATCACTGTTGATGTGAGTGCTACGGGGTGATAGTCATTAAGGCAGCTCACATTATTCTTCTTAGCCACTGGTATAATTGTTGCCTTTTTAAAGCAAGTGGGAACTTACTCCTGTAGCAGTGAGAGGTGGAAAATATCCTTGAATACCCCCACCAGTTGGTTGACACAGGTTTTCAGAGCCTTACCAGGTACTCCATTGGGACTTTCTGCCTTGTGAGGGTTCACTCTCTTTAAAGACAGCCTAACATTGGCCTCTGAGACAGAGATCACAGGGTCCTCAGGTGCAGCAGGGATTTTCACAGCTGTAGTTGTGTTCTCCCTTTCAAAGCGGGGATAGAAGACGTTGAGTCAATGTGGTAGCTAATAAACCAAGCAGGAGCCACAACACGACGCAGCTTGCAGTGGCCACTCCGGAACTGATCATCTGTTATTTGTGAAGCGGGGTGCGTGCGCAAACATAATCGATTGAAAACGGACGTGGGAGCATGGAGAAACATTGGGAAATTCCAGGAAGACCTTCTTCGTTGCTGCTGCTGCTGTGAGGTCCGGGACTCTGCTGGGAAGAACAGGCCCCCAGTCCTCGGGGTCACATTGCCGATGGCCGTTGGCGGGGCCGTCTTAATACACTCAGCAGAGGATGGCGCTCAGAGAAGCTGTGCCAGAGGGGATGGTCATCAGCTCGGAGGTTCAACGGACTCGGAGTCCTTTCGACGGACCCAGGTTGCTTTCGGTGTGTACTGCGTCTGCGAGGCTGGTTTTGACGGAGCTTCCATTGTGTGCTGCGTCTGCGAGGCTGAGTGGGGCGGCGCCGTGGAAGTCCTTAGCGGGGGTATTCCCTTCTGCCACTGGCGTGAGATGGCGGGTCTGTCGGGACCCTGGGGACTTGTGGAAACTGTGGTGATTTCTTTTGAACTTACAGTCCTTTAACATCTTGGACTATTTTTACTGTGCCCATAGTCTGTTTTTTTTAATCAATTATGCTATTGTTTGCACTGTTGTAACTATATGTTGTAATTATGTGGTTTTGTGCAGGTCTTGTAGCTTTAGTTTTTGGTCTTGTTTTTGTCTGGTGGATTTGGAGCTCCTTTCCGGGGAACGCGCTAGACGGTAGCGCCATATTAATGTGCAGCAGCCTCTCCGGACTCTGGATTGGGGATTGCCAAACGTTACGTGGATTTTCTGGCGTAGTCTGTTTTGTCATATGCTTTTGTGATATCATTCTGGAGGAACGTTGTCTTATTTTTTAACTGCTTTGCATTTGTGGTTTCTAAATGACAATAAACTGAATCTGAATCTGAATAAGGTCAGACTGAAAGTGGGCTGCCAACTCGGCCATAGACCAGGCAGTGATCTCCCGGCAAATGAGCAACATCATCGACAACCCATGCCTGGGACTGCAAGGCTTCGGCTCTGTGCTTCCAATGATGGGGGAGCGCAAGTGCAAGGGATAGGCATAACATGGTCCAGGCAGAGGATGAAAGGGGGTTATTGAAGGCAGTGGAGTTGGGGTCACAGGGTGCCTTGACAAAATGGGATCTTCCCAAGTGCAACATCACTTGGGCAGAACTTTGGAGACGGGAACCCTTCCACCTTTCCTTCCTTCAGCGTTCTGTGTATGATGCTCTCCCTACACCATCACAGCTGCATGCGCGGGGGCTGAAAGAGCAAGCTTGCAAGCTTTGTGGTCAGCGGGACTCACTGGCACACAAGCTGTCAAGGATGCAAAACAGCTTTAACACAAGGACAGTAGAGGTGGCATCACGACAAGGTCCTGCTGTCCCTCGCTGACACACTGGACTGGGAGAGGTGTAAATAGAGATCATCTGGCAGAGAGGCAATCAGGGCAGTCCTTTTCATCAAAGAGAAGGCCACACCAGTCAGATCACAGGGGCCAAAATCCAATCTGCTGCAAACTGCCAAATCATGGGAGATGGGGTTGATCTGGGGAGGAAGCTGCAGTTCCTGGAGGTGGGGCAAACCACACTTCAACCAGACATCGTACTGTGGTCCACCGATGACCACAAAATCATCCTGGTGGAGCCCATAGTGCCATGGGAGGAAGGATGCGAGGAGGCTCACGAGAGGATGGCCCTGAAATACCAGTCCTTAGTCCAGGGGTGCAGGGATAAAGGATGGTAGACATGGCTGTTCCCCGTGGAGATCGGCTGTAGAGGGTTCCCAGCAAAGTCGGCATGGAGATTGCTGTCTGCGGTAGACCTTGATAAGAAGATCTCACAGGATGGAGGAGGAAGCAGAAAGAGCCTCTTTCGCTGGATGTGGAGCAGACGAGAGGAGTTCAGCTGCAAGTCGGGAGCAGATGGGCAGTGACTTGGCCACCACTGCTGACCCGCCAGCTGGAGGGTGTAGTGGTTAAGGGTCAAAACACTCCATGAAGGTTGAGTACGACCTGATGACATCTGCTCCTAGACAAAGGCTACAGTTCCCTCATCGGGTAACTGAAGGAGCACCCTAGTATATGACACAAGTTAAGCGAGGCACACATGTATCATGTGGAAGCGTGATGATGTATGCAGTTCATGTATTTTTACCTATAACCTGTAAAGAATTTAAATGAACAAGAATGCTTTATCAAATAATATATATATGCAATAACTCAAATATTACTGAAATATTAAATACATAACACTCCTCCTTGCTAAGCTCAACTCAATAGTAGGCATCTCAACTATATACACAGTATACTATATAATACAGCTATGATATATAGATGTCCACATTCAAGATTAAAGACTTAATTGCTGTGGAGGATTTCTTACTCTTGTGGGATAGCGTATTTCCTAACAAGGTCACTCTGCTTGGCCGGTGAGACTTGTGGCTGTGAAACAATCCCAGGTCTTGGTGGTTATAGGAGTTGAGTCTGAGACAGCAGGCCGGGGTTCTGACAGCTCTGAACAGCTCTCTTCTCCCTTTCTCAGCTTTTCTCTCTGGATCTACTTTGATCGTGGCTTCTCTCCTGATCCTAGTTTCTCTCACTGTTGTTCTCACTGCTTTTCCTCTTTCTAGCTTGTGTATCTTGATTTAGGGAAGTTGTAATTCGTTGTAATTGTTCACTGGAATATTCTCTTATTAACCCCTCTATTGCTCCCTTTATGACCTCATCTCCCCTCTTGGTTTCTGCATCCACAACATTTCCTGATGAAAATGTTTTCATATCTCCTTTGACTTCACTGTTTTTACCCTTCCGTTCATCCAGCTGGGCTTTGGTCTTTGCATCTACTTTTACAAGCAGGTTTGTGTCTCCCCCTTGAAGTTCATTCAGTAACCTCAATGCACACAGAGTAGATTCTGGTTCTTTATACTCACAAAAACTGAATGCTTGCAACTTTCCTGAAGCTCCTTGAATTCTCTTCCAGCTTAAAACATAGCCTATTTTGCAAGTAACAGCCTGATTAACATATCAGAAGCTTTCTCAGATATGGTGTTTACAAAAACTGTTGTAGTTGGACCACTGCTTTCATCATATTCACACTGCCTCTGAGTAGCATGGTCCTTCCTTGGTCCCATACGATTTCCAACCAGAGGCACAAAGGTTGGCACCAACACCTGTTTGCCCTCTGTTGGCCCACATTCATGGTGTACAGCATGAAGAGAGTTTTGGCATCATCCAGTATCTTTTTAAAATCACTTTCAGTTAGTTTTATTTCAGGGAATGTGGCATGCCTGTTGTGGATGGATCTACAATCAAGTTTTAGTTGTCTCGACCAATCACACCCCCACAATGCTGGTCTACCTGTGTTTACCACATGCAAGTTCAATGTGGCTTGTTGGGTGTTGTATTTCACTGTTATGAATGTCATTTCTACAAGAGTTATCTTTTCTCCAGTGTAAGTTCTTAGTTTGATATCTGCAAGCTTCAAGTCATTATCCTTGAAATGATGTTTAAACTCATTTTGTGGAATGACTGAAACAACTGAGCCAGAGTCCAATTCCAGTATGATTAATTTGCCGTTCACTTCTGGCATTAGTCATATTGCTGGTCTATTGTTAATTTTCACACGGTAAATCTCAAAGCTACACAGTCCCATGTCAGTCTTATTAGATTTTTCACCAACAGGATGCAGATTAGTGCTCATTTTGAAACTGCAACTTGAGCTTCTATTTTTTTCTCCTCCCTGTCTGCCTGACATGCTCTTTTGTATGTGTTCCACTTTGTTGCATTTTCTGCAAATTTCACCTTTAAACCTGATTAAGTCTGGTATACTTGAGCCCTGCTACAACGCTAACACAATTTGTCTAGCCAAACAGGTTTCCTTTAGATGTTGCAGTTTTGTTCACATTCACTTTCATTCTTGACTGAAACTCAGTTGTGTCTCTCTTTGTGGTTTCCATTAAAGCTATTTCAACTGTTCCTTTAAATAAAAGATGTGGTTTAGTCAGGAGTAGTTTCTGAATGATTTCTTGTAAGACTCCAAAAACCTAAATGATCTCTCGGTGCATCATTAATCCCTTTACTGAACTGACAATGCTCAGAAAATCTCTTCAATTCAGCCACATACGCTGAAGTGGAATCCTCTTTCTTTTTATTCTGTTTATGAAACCTAACGTAATCTGCAATTAACAATGGCTTTTGTTTTAAATGTTTCTGCATTACTTTGACAATATTAACAAAGCTTTTTTTCTGCTGGTTTAGTTGGAGCAGTCAAATTTTGAAGCAATTTGTATGCCTTTAAACCCAATGCACTCAGCAAAATTGGTACTTGTTTTTCATTAGCTATTTCACTTGCTCAAAACACTGTTTAATTTGCTCAGTAATTTGCCCAGTTATTTGTGGTGTAATCAAACATATCTATTTTTCCAATGTAGCCTGCCATTTCTGCCTTTTTTATGATTATTATCACCTGGTACTCACTCTTTATGAACCTGAGAATTCTTCCATTTATTGCCCCTTTTTAAACTCAAATGTCTGCACATGCTGTGCTGTGTTTTTTACTCACCATTCCCCACTACACTGTTTTCTTAGTTTGAACGTTGCTCCACTTCAACAGGTTGGTAGCTGTCTCGGGTTCATTTTTAAAATATCTCATCACCAATATTATGTTTTATAATTTCAAAACATTAAATCAATTCAAAGGAAGTCATAGTAGTCTGAATGTGGGTCTAACTTTGTGTTTGCTTTAAATGAGGTGCTCACGTATCATGTGGTAGGGTGATGACGTATGCAATTTATGTATTTATAACCCATAATGAAATGTTTAAATGATCAAGAATGTTTAATCAATCAATCAATATATATATATATATATATATATATGAGATTACTCAAATAATACTAAAATATTAAATAAACAATAATATCCTAACTAATTTTAATCTGTCTGTCCCGAAGATCTTAATTTTGTAATTAAATGTTTTTTTTTGTACCTCATAGCAACAATATGTGCTGCACAGTTTATTGACAAGTGCTGTCCCTGCAAATGCCCGTATCATGCATATTAATTCTGAACAAGGAATTATGCAACCTAATATGACCAATATGTAAACATGTAAGTAGGACTTCTTCCCTCATTTTATACCCATCTCCCAGTTGAGATCCATCCATTGTCTGAATTTTATATAAGGCCATCTTTTCTTTTCCTTATCCCAACTTTGTTGCCATAGTGATCAAATAGACTTTTAATTATGGCTTTCACCTCCCCTCTATGCAAAGGCACCACTACATTTATATCCTTAATTGTAAGTGACAGCTTGGCTAGAATGTCTGCCACCTCCTTTCCTTCAACCCAACATGTGCAGAAACCTGGAAGAACTGGACACAAAAGTCTAGATCCGACAGCCTCAACAGATGTTGTCCAGTCTCAACTACAGTGTTTGGCATACAATTTGAAATACCTGTTTTAATAGATGTGAAAACTGAGAATGAATCAGAGCACAGAAATACATAATCAGAACCAGAATCAGGTTTATTATCACTCGCCTGTAACGTGAAATTTGTTAACTTAGCAGCAGCAGATCAGTGTAATACATTATCCAGCAGAAAAATAATAAATAAAATAAACAAGTAAATCAATTACGTATATTGAACAGATTTTTTAAAAAGTGCAAAAACAGAAATACTGTATATTTAAAAAAAGTGAGGTAGAGTCCAATGATTCAATGTCCATTTAGGAATCGGATGGCAGAGGGGAAGAAGCTGTTCCTGAATCGCTGAGTGTGTGCCTTCAGGCTTCTGTACCTCCTACCTGATGGTAACAATGAAAAAAGGGCATGCCCTGGGCTGGGGGTCCTTAATAATGGATGCTGTCTTTCTGAGACACCGCTCCCTGAAGATGTTCTGGGTACTTTGTGGGCTAGTGCCCAAGATGGAGCTGACTAGATTTACGACCTTCTGCAGCTTCTTTTGGTCCTGTGCATTAGCCCCTCCATATCAGACAGTGATGCAGCCTGCCAGAACGCTCCCCACGGTACAACTATAGAAGCTTTTGAGTGTATTTGTGTACGCTTCTTCAATCCACTCCAGGGCTAAAATTATAGCAACCATCTGAAATGTGAATACGGATACTTTGTCTGATAATATTTTCTTAATCGTCACCTGAAAGCTTTGGAACATAAACAGAAACTATCACTGAGTGATCTGTGTAAACATGTAAGAAGCCAGATATTGCATCATCTTGTTCTTTTCTTGAGGTTTAAATCAACCAGAGGCAAAGGGAAAAACCAGGGATGAGCAACAGAAAGGGGAACAATGGGCCCATATTCGACATTAAATAACACAAGATGTTCTGCCAATTCATTTCCCATCCATCCAAGTCAAAAGACCTCTTGAGCACAGTGTTCTCAACACTCTACTAATGTTGCCAGTATTGGATGACCTATATTCTTTTCTTTTCTCAGCAATCTGAGGATTGATTGCCAAAATAGTTACTCTGTAAAACCTTTCTTTTTTTGCTTAAATTGGCTGAACTATGTACACTGACATATGTTTTTTGCTAATAAATCTGCTTTTTCAGAGTCAGTAAAGCAACCTTCTCCCCAGCATACAAAAAACGGTAATGCAGCAAGTTTTCCAACTCCCCCATTTTCTGTATCATACCCCAAACTTCCCCTGCCTGGATCTCTTTCCCAGTGCCATCACAATACATTCTCCAATGCATTTTCTCTGCTCTTCTCACTGTGTTTCTAACTATAGCTTGAGCTCTTTTATATTGTATGAAAGATGAATAGGACTAACAATGCCTAACTTTCCAAGAAGCTTTATTCCACTGCTTCACAGCTCTTTTACATTCATCTTTTTAACCTCTCAATGATTAATGACAAGTGGTTTATGTTGGTGGAGAACCTGGTGGCATGAGAAAGACAAGGAATGACTTGTAAAAAACTATATTTTTAATCCATCAATGCGAGAACATTAGGTTAGGGTAGGAGATGCTTGGTGATTCCTGCCTGTGGCCATCAAACTTTACAACTCCTCCCTCAGAGTGTCAGACACCCTGAGCCAATAGGCTGGTTCTGGACTTATTTCCACTTGGAATAATTTACATTATTATTTAATTATTTATAGTTTTATATTGCTATATCTCCACACCATTCTTGGTTGGTGTGACTGTAATGAAACCCAATTTCCCTTGGGATCAATAAAGTATGTCTGTCTGTCTGTCTGTGATTATGCTATATTGTTTGACATGGACTCTCATTCTGACAGATCTACGCTTGAATGAAATGTCGTATGTCAATGTAATAACCATACCACTTCAGAACAACGGGAAGCTGAGCAGAATACCTTGGCTATAAAGTTGATTATTCATGGTTGTCTGCAAAATAGTTTATTTTGCCAATTGTTATTTTTGCTCGTTTTGCTCCTTTCCAAGAAAGAATTGTTTGGTAGAAACATTATTCCTTCTTTCCACAGCAAAAAAATCTTATGCTGTTTTCCTTAATAATGCTGATATAACATTTAAACATATAACAATTACAGCATGGAAACAGGCCACCTCGGCCCTTCTAGTCCGTGCTGAACGCTTATTCTCACCTAGTCTCACCGACTTGCACTCAGTCCATAACCCTCCATTCCTTTCCTGTCCATATACCTATCCAATTTTTTTAAAATGACAATATCGAACCTGCCTCTACCACTTCTACTGGAATCTCGTTCCACACAGCTACCACTCTCTGAGTAAAGAAGTTCCCCTTCGTGTTATCCTTAAACTTTTGCCCCTTAACTCTCAACTCATGTCCTCTTGTTTGAATCTCCCCTCCTCTCAATGGAAAAAGCCTATCCATGTCAACTCTATCTATCCCCTTCATAATTTTAAATACCTCTATCAAGTCCCCCCTCAACCTTCTACGCTCCAAAGAATAAAGACCTAACTTGTTCAACCTTTCTCTTTAACTTAGGTGCTGAAACTCAGGTAACATTCTAGTAAATCTCCTTTGTACCCTCTCTAATTTGTTGACATCTTTCCTATAATTTGGTGACCAGAACTGTAAACAATAATCCAAATTTGGCCACACCAATGCCTTGTACAAATTTAACATTACATCCCAACTCCTATACTCAATGCTCTGATTTATAAAGGCCAGCATACCAAAAGCTTTCTTCACCACCCTACCCACATGAGATTCCACCTTCAGGGAACTATGCACCATTATTCCTAGATGACTCTGTCCTCAATGCCCTACCATTTACCATGTATGTCCTATTTTGATTAGTCCTACCAAACTGTAGTACGTCATACTTATCAGCATTAAAATCCATCTGCCATCTTTCAGCCCACTCCTCTAACTGGTGTAAATCTCTCTGCAAGCTTTGAAAACCTACTTCATTATCCACAACACCACCTATCTTA
The DNA here is from genome assembly GCF_030144855.1 of Hypanus sabinus. NCBI lineage: Eukaryota > Metazoa > Chordata > Chondrichthyes > Myliobatiformes > Dasyatidae > Hypanus > Hypanus sabinus. The sequence goes on from NC_082720.1 coordinate 18,001,977, forward strand.
GTATCATCTGCATACTTACTAATCCAATTTACCTCCCCATCATCCAGATCATTAATGTTTATGACAAACAGTATTGGACCCAGTACAGATCCCTGAGGCATACCACTAGTCACCGGCCTCCAACCTGACAAACAGTTATCCACCACTACACTCTGGCATCTTCCATCCAGCCACTGTTGAATCCATTTTACTACTTCAATATTAATACCTAACAATTGAACCTTCCTAACTAACCTTCCATGTGGAGCCTTGTCAAAGGCCTTACTGAAGTCCATATTGACAACATCCACTGCTTTACAACTCGTCAACTTTCCTCGTAGCCTCTCCAAAAAATTCAATAAGACCTTCCACGCACAAATCCATGTTGACTGTTCCTAATCAGACCCTGTCTATCCAGATAATTATATATATCACCTCTAAGAATACTTTCCATTAATTTACCCACCACTGATGTCAAACTTAGAGACCAATAATTGCTAGGTTTACTCTTAGAACCCTTTTTAAACAATGGAACCACATGAGCAATATGCCAATCCTCCGGCACCATCCCCTTTTCTAATGACATTTGAAATATTTCTGTCAGAGCCCTTGCTATTTCTACACAAACTTCCCTCAAGGTCCTAGGGAATATCCTGTCAGGATCTGGAGACTTATCCACTTTTATATTCTTTAAAAGCGTTAGTACTTCCTCTTCTTTAATCATCATAGTTTCCATAACTACCCTTCTTGTTTCCCTTACACACAATTCAATATCCTTCTCCTTAGTGAATACCGAAGAAAAGAAATTGTTCAAAATCTCCCCCATCTCTTTTGGCTCCACACAAAGCTATCCATTCTGATTCTCTAAGGGACCAATTTATCCCTCACTATCCCTTTGCTATTAATATAACTGTAGAAACCCTTTGGATTTATTTTACCTTACTTGCCAAAGCAACCTCATATCTTCTTTTAGCTTTTCTAATTTCTTTCTTAAGATTCTTTTTACATTCTTTATATTCCTTGAGCACCTCATTTACTCCATGCTGCCGATATTTATTCCAGATCTCTTTTTTTTTCTGAACCAAGTTTCCAATATCCCTTGAATACCATGGCTCTCTCAAACTTTTAACCTTTCTTTTCAACCTAACAGGAACATAAAGATTCTGTGCCCTCAAAATTTCACCTTTAAATGACCTTCATTTCTCTATTACATCCTTCCCATATAACAAATTATCCCAATCCACTCCTTCTAAATCCTTTTGCATCTCCTCAAAGTTAGCCTTTCTTCAATCAAAAATCTCAACCCTGGGTCCAGTCCTATCCTTCTCCGTAATTATATTGAAACTAATGGCATTGTGATCACTGGACCCGAAGTGCTCCCCAACACATACCTCTGTCACCTGACCTATCGCATTCCCTAACAGGAGATCCAACACTGCCCCTTCTTTAGTTGGTACCTCTGTGTATTGCTGCAAAAAGCTATCCTGCACACATTTTACAAACTCCAAACCATCCAGCCCTTTTACAGAATGGGCTTCCCAGTCTATGTGTGGAAAATTAAAATCTCCCACAATCACAACCTTGTGCTTACTACAAATATCTGCTACCTCCTTACAAATTTGCTCCTCCAATTCTCGCTCCCCATTAGGTGGTCTATAAATAACCTCTATAAGTGTTACTACACCTTTCCCATTCCTCCATTCCACCCAAATAGTCTCCCTAGAAGAGCCCTTTAATCTATCCTGCCAGAGTACCACTGAAATATTTTCTCTGACAAGCAATGCAACACCTCCCCCTCTTGTCCCTCCGATTCTATCACACCTGAAGCAATGAAATCCAGGAATATTTTGTTGCCAATCACACCCCTCCTGCAACCATGTTTCAGTAATAGCTACAACATCATATTTCCAGGTATCAATCCATGCTCTAAGCTCCTCCAGCTTTCTTACAATGCATCTAGCATTAAAATAGATGCATTTAAGAAATTTCCCCCCCCCCTTACTCTCTGTTTATCCCTAACGGTGCAAACAACTTTATTATCTTTTTCTTCCTTCTCCCCTACATCTTCGGTCTGAGCGCTCCCCTTCTCTATCACCTGCCTATCCTCCCTCACACACTGTCTACTAGCTTTCTCTATTTGTGAACTAACCTCCTCTCCCCTGGTCTCTTCAAATTGATTCCCACCCCCCAAGCATTCTAGTTTAAAGTCTCCCCAGTAGCCTTCGCAAATCTCCCAGCCAGGATATTAGTCCCCTTAGGATTCAAGTGCAACCTGACCTTTTTGTACAGGTCACACCTGCCCCAAAAGAGCTCCCAATGATCCAGAAACTTGAATCCCTGCCCCCTGCTCCAATCTCTCAGCCACTCATTTATCTTCCACCTCATTCCATTCCAACTCTCACTGTCACGTGGCACAGGCAGTAATCCTGAGATTACTACCTTTGTGGTCCTTCTTCTCAACTCCCTTCCTAACTCCCTATATTCTCCTTTCAGGACCTCTTCCCTTTTCCTACCTATTTCATTGGTACCTATATGTACCACGACCTCTGGCTCCTCACCCTCCCACTTCAGGATATCTTGGAAACCATCAGAAACAAACCAGACCCTGGCACCAGGGAGGCAAACTACCATCCGGGTCTCCTGACTGTGTCCACAGACTCACCTATCTGACCGCCTAACTATCCAGTCCCCTGTTACTACTACCTTCCTCTTTCTTTCCCTACCCTTCTGAGCTACAGGGTCAGACTCTGTGCCAGAGGCACGGCCACTGTTGCTTTCCCCAGGTAGGCTGTCCCCCCAGCAGTACTCAAACAGGAGTACTTATTGTCAAGGGGTACAGCCACTGGGGTGCTCTCTAGTACCTGACTCTTCCCCTTCCCCCTCCTAACCATGACCCACCTGTCTGCCTCCTGTGGCCCCGGTGTGACCACCTGCCTGTAACTCCTCTTTATCGACTCCTCACTCTCCCTGACCAGACGAAGCTCATCGAGCTGCTGCTCCAGTTCCCTAACACGGTCCCTTAGGAGATTCAGCTTGGCGCACCTGACGCTGATGTAGATGTCTGGGAGGCTAGGAGACTCCAGGACCTCCCACATCCGACACCAAGAACAACAAGCTGCCCTCACACTCAGCCTTCCCCTTTCCTCAAATAACAGGAAGAACTGAAACCTAAACCTACCTTGCCTCGCCCGTTTTCGCCTAAGCCCATTGAGCCAAAGCTCTTCAGCCTTCACTCTGTTCCCGGCTCACTCCGCTGCCCGCTGTATAAGACTGTGTCTTTTTTAAATCTTCCCCGCTTCACTGCCCGACATCACACGCCTGCGCAGTCCCGCCTCTCTTAACTCCAATGGGCAGAAGAAAAAATCAAAATGATAGATTAATTAATTACTCAAATTTAAAATAAACTGGAAGGGAATGAAATATATAATATCGTCATTAGCACCTGAAAGGATAAATTAATGTTTCATTTGTGAGAATAGGAAGCTGAAATAAATAAATAAATAAACCCTATTAACGGAACCCAATAGAGTTAGGTCCATAGCTAGAAAGGAGTATTGTCCATTTTCATTCTCTTAAATATTTTATATCTAATATATTTACCAGATCTTTTTCCACTAAAGGTATAGACAGACTTGCTCTGTACTTCATTTTTCTCTTGATAACTTTGGGACTTCAGCTTTTGCAAATTTTCTTCTACAAGACTACTTTTGTTAATTGGGGATTTGCTTTGTAATGATTGTAATATCTTGCATCAGTTTAAAATTAAACCATACAAGGTGTATCTCCTTTAAATTGTGCTAGCCGCTAGACACTAACTACAGAGAAAGGGAGTCCACTTTTTCACCAGCCTCAGTAAATTTGTAGAAATGCCTCTGCTGGGTGATTAAATTCCCATAAATCTGTAGCTTTTCAACCAGTTTAAAAAAATTAAATATTAAAGCTGCAATGCTTTGCTTTACTGGGCACTGTTAATGTTTAAGACCAGGATTTATCTGTAGTTTGTGAATGGAGCTGACATCAAAGTAGTCACTCTTAAAGTGTTACAGCTTCTTGGAGCTGAAGCTATTAAAGTAAAGCCTGGCGTCAGTATGCAAACTGAAATTTATAAGCTACTGGTTTTAAAGTAACCAGATTTTCCTTTAACATCCCTACAATATAATTCAGATCATGAAATGCAATAAAAGATTAACAACTTATACAGTAGTCAGTCTACTGAATCTGTGCATTGGACAAAATAATTGAAGCTCAGTTGAAGAAATTTGCCAGCAAAGTTACTATGATAGAAGACAAACTTATTTTTAAAATGACAAAAATTCCTACAAGTATAACATGAAAGTCTAGAAATGCATTTGCTTCTTCTTCTGACGTTTAATGGCGGTTGACAGTCCAAATTAAAGATGCATCACCGCCACCAACTGGACTGGTGTGTGGTGTAAAGAGTTGGGAAATAAAACCTTTATATCAAACGAAAACTAAATTACTACAAAAGCCCTATAGACTGTAAATAATTAAAGACAATATTATGAATTAAAGTCACTTCCATAACTCAGTAAAGTTTTTAAATGAAAACCGTCAACCCTCAAAGCTAGTAGTGCAGCCTGCATTTACTTTCTTTCAACCTTATGTGCTTCACATGGTAAAGGAATGAGTTCAACTGTTTCATAATGATGACAAAACCTATCCACCTCTGGAGAAATGTTGTTTCACTTTTATTGTGTACTGTACCAGCAGTTTATGGTCGAAATGACTATAAAAAGCAACTTGACTTGACTTGAATAACCTTTATTAAACCTGATTGAATTTTGATCATGATAATTTTGGCATTATTTCACAAAACTTAGAAAGGTTGACCAGGCACATCAGGATGTAATTTGTAATTGAGCTGCAAGGAAATTTCACTTTGAGGTTCCTGTGATGATATAATTGTCCAGGCAATACACTTTGCAGTTTATTGTAGGAGAATTACACATCATTATTCCAGTCTTCCCAGCAAAAACCTAGATAGGACACTTAACAAATAAATTCAAAATTTATGAACTTGTGAATTAGGAGTAATAGGCAATATGTTTCTTCAAGCCAACTTCAGCGTCTAATGGGATCAAGCCTGATCTAACAGTAATCGTATTTATGCATTTCAGTCCTCCAGTGGTAACCTTTGTTTATGAAGATCCACTGCCTTCCAAATACTTCTCCCTGTTTTAAGAAAAAGCAATTAACCTGTTGCATAATTAGCATGCTTCAGAGCGCCTAACAGAGGTATAAATAAATTGAAACCAAGAGCAGAGGGAGAAGCTTTATTGAAGGTGAGAGAACATGAGTCTCTTGGGACGGCCCTAAAGGAGGGCCAAAGGCAGTTAAGTCTAAGGTGTTGTCACGAGTATTTCAGGAAACCGTTGAAGGTACTTGCTGCCAAAAGTATAACAGAGAGAAGAGAAATTCAGTTTCACTTGAGTCAATAGAGTAATGTGAATAATAATAATAATAAATACTTTATTGATCTCCAGTGGGAAATTCTTTTGTTACAATAGTCACACTTAGCAGTGTGCAGACTTAACTATTAATAAAGTAAAGAATAATAATATACACAATAATAATGTACCAATGTGCATTAATAATGTACAAAATAATAAAACAGAGACTATTATACTATGATGTATGTTTTCCTGTTGCACAGAGATGAACTATTGTCTATGCTTATTGCATTTGTAGGAAAGATTTTCTGTAATAATCCTTGTGACAGCAAAGCTGAATGAGTCTGCTCGAAAGGGGGCTCTGCTGCTTATTCAGTCAGTCATGGAGAAGATGTGCCAAATTGTCCATAATAGTTAACAGTTTGTTTAGTGACCTCTTTTCCACGACTAACTCAAGAGAGTCCGGGTTGTAGCCAAGGACAGATCCAGCCTTTTTGATTAGCTTATTTAGTCTTTTTGCATCACCAGCACCGATGCTGCTCCCCCAACATAAAGCCACAGAGAACACAAAAATACAACTGCAGATGCTGTGGATCAAAGAATACGTACACAACACTGGAAGAACTCAGCAGGTCAGGCAGCATCCGTGAGCAAAGAGTAGCCAACGTTTTGGGTCAAGACCCTTCATCAGGAAACGCTTGATGAAGCCACAGAGAAGACTGCACTCGCTACAACAGACTGGCTAAAGATCTCCAACATCCTGCTGCACACATTGAAGGACCTCAACTTCCTTAGAAAGTAGAGTCTGCTCATCCCCTTCTTGTAAACAGTCTTGGTGTTGGTTTTCCGGTCAAATCTGTTGTCAAGGTGAACTCCTCCACCATGGCAACTTCTTCTCCCAGAATGTATACAGGACCCATCACAGTCCTCTTCCTCCTAAAATCAATCACCATCTCCTAGTTATGGCCACATTCAGCAGCAAGTGACTCCTCCCACACCACTCCACAAACTTGTCCACCAGTCCTCTGTACTTCAACTCCTGCCCATCTCTGATACACCCAACCACCCCGGAATCATCAGAGAACTTCTGCAAGTGACAAGGCTCAGATTTGTACTGAAAGTCTGAGGTGTACAGAGTGAACAGAAACGGAGATAGGACGGTCCCTTGTGGGGCTCCGTTGCCACTCACCACCATCTCAGTCAGAGAATTACCCAGCCGTACAAACTGGGGTCGATCTGTCCGATAGTCAGTAATCCAGGAGATGGTGGATTTCTCTACGCCCACCCTTTGCAACTTCTCACTCGGAAGAAGTCGCTGGATTGTATTAAAATCAAAACCTAGAGAAATCAAAAATTGCCACCAGCATCATCCAGGTGGGAGTGAGCTCTCTGCACAGGTAGATGATGGCTTCATCCACTCCTACATGAGGTTGGTAGGCAAACTGTAGAGGGTCCAATGAAGATCTCACCTGCTGTCCAAGGTAGTCAGGACCAGCCTCTCCAGCACCTTCATCACATGAGATGTGAGGGCAATTGGTCTGTCGTCATGAAGCCCAGATGGAGTGTGCAATCTGCCATAGAGAGTTGATAGATGAGTTCTAATGGCTTTGAAAGTGTTCTATAGGCAGATAGGAAGCCAGTTTACATTGTCACAATGATCATCTGGATATGCATTTGGAATGAAGATGGAGCTGCACTTTGTAAGAGCAGTACTTCTAAAATTAACTTCTATCAGTGAAATAAGAACAATACTACAATGGATCTCAGCATTGCCACGTCAGTGGGAAAAGCTTGAGTGGGGATTTGAATCTGGATCTCTTTCCAGCAAATCATAAGATATAGGAGCATAATTAGGACATTTGGCCCATGACGTCTGCTCTGCCATTTCATCATGGCTGATCCATTTCCCTCTTGGCCCCATTCACCTGTTTTCTCCTCCATAGCTCTTCATGCCCTGGCTGATCAACCTCTGCCTTAAATATATCCAATGACTTGGCCTCTACAACTGCCTGTGGTAATGAGTTCTACAGATTCACCACTCTCTAGCTAAAGAAATTTCAACTCATCTCTGTTCTAAATGGACATCCCTCTATTCTGAGGCTGTGTCCTCTGGTCCTAGATTCTCCCACCACAAGAAACATCCCCTCCACATCCAGTTTATCAAGGCTTTTGAACATTCAATAGGTTTCAATGAAGTCCCCCCTCATTCTTCTGAATTCCAGTGAATACAGACCCAGAATCATCAAATGCTCATCATATGATAAACCTTTCAATCCCAGAATCATTTTTGTGAACCTCCCCTGAACCCTCTCTAACGTCAGCATATCCTTCCTGAGATAAGGGGCCCAAAACTGCTCACAACACTCCAAGTGAGGCCTAAAGCCTCAACATTACATCCTTTTATATTCTAGTTCTCTCAAAATGAATGCTAACATCACATTTGCCTTCCTCACCACCGACTCAACCTATAATCAACCTTCAGGGAATCCTATGAGGACTCCTAAGTCTCTTTTGCACCTCAGATTTTTGAACTATCTCTGCATTTAGAAAATAGTCTTTTTTCAAAATACATGACAATATACTTCCTGACACTCTATTTCATCTGCACCACTGCAGATTCTCCTTATCTGTCTTAAGTCCTTTAGCAGAGTCTCTGGTTCCTTAACACTACCTGCCCCTCCACCTACCTTTACGTCATACACAAACTTGGGCACAAAGCCATCAATTTCATCATCCATATCACAACGTAAAAAGAATCAGTCACAATACAGACATCACCAGACATCAGCAACCAACCAGAAAAGGCTTTCTTTATTCCCACTCTTTGCCTCCTCCAGTCAGCCAATGTTCTATCTATGCTGGCATATTTCCCGTAATACCATGAGCTCTTACCTTGTTAAGCAGCCTCATGAGTAGCACTTGGTCAAAGGCCTTCTGAAACTCCAAGTACACAACATCTACCAATTCTCCTTTGTCTATCCTGCTTGCTTTTCTTCAAAGAATTCCAACAGATCTGTCAGGCAAGAGTTTCCCTTAAGGAAACCATGCTGACTATGGCTTATTTTATCATGTGCTTCCCAAAACCACATCCTTAACACTCAACTCCAACATCTTTTCAACCACTGAGGTCAGACTAATTGGCCTATAACTACCCTATTTTCTTCCTCTCCCTTCTTGGAGATGGAGTGACATTTGCAATTTTCTAGTCCTAATTTTCTAGAATGGAACCCTGCCAGAATCTTGAATGATCATTAATAATGCCTCCACAATCTCTTCAGCCACCTTTTTCAGAACCCAGGGGTGTACACCATCTGGTCCAGGTGATTTATCTACCTTCAGACCTTTCAGTTTCCCAAGAACCTTCTCCTTAGTAATCGCAACCACTCATTTCTGCCCCCTAATATTTTTGAATTTCTGGCATACTGCTAGTGCCTTCCACAGACTGATGTAAAGTACTTGTTCAGTTTGTTTGCTCCTTCATTGTCCCCCATTACTACCTCTCCAGCATCATTTTCCAGTGGTCCAATATCTACTGTCTCCTCTCTTTTACTGTTTATGTATCTGAAGAAACTTTAGATATCCTCTTTAATAATATGGGCTAGCTTACCTTCATATTCCATCTTTTCCTTCTTTATGACTTTTCAGTTGTTTGTTGGTTTTTAAAAGCTCTAACTTACCACTAATACCACTAATGACTTTTATGTTGGATTTGACTTCCGTTGTCAGCCATGGTTGTGTCATCCTGCTGCCTTCTTTGGGATGTATCCATCCTGTGGCTTCTGAATTTCTCTGTGATATCCAAGAATTGATTTAACTTAGTTTACTTTCCTCTGAGCTCACAGAATTTGTGCAACAGAAAGCGTTTATTCCACAACTTTCTAACTTGCTCACAGATTGCAGGTTGAATCCTTAGAACAACTGAGCTAATCACTGTGTAGATTGTGCTGTCTGCATTTCAATTATACTGTATGATGTGGTTTCTTCATCTTGGCACTGAACTGACACTGTGGCCTGCAACTGACGGGCTCCTGCACTGGCTGCGAACTTACTTTCATGAACTTTAGTCCTCAGTGTTACTTGCTTTTTTAATGTTCGCATGATTTGTTCTTATTTTCTGCACATTCGGTGTTTGACGGTCTTTTAAAATCAATTTTATTGGGGTTCTTTGTCGTGGCCATCTGCATGGAGACAAATCTCAAGGTTGTACAGTATATAATTTACATTGATAATAGATGTACTTTGGATTTTGTAACTGTGCAGAGCATGTCACAGAAGCAGCTAGTGAAACATATGGGACCCCAGGATTCATAAATAAGAAATGAGAAAAAAATCCTGTAAATGCAGTAAATCTGAAATAAAAACAGACACATATTCACCACCACACCTGTTATCTCTTCCTCTTCCCTTTCAGCATTTCAAAGAATTTGTGTCCTATCACCCTGAAACATTAACACTGCTCCTCTTTCTACAGATGCTGCCTGGCCTGCAGAGTATTTGCAGAATTTTACATTTTTATTTCATAAAAAAAAGTTATAAGGTACAAAACAGGGAAGTTACGTTGAGCCGGTACTAATCACTAGCTAAGCTGCAATTGGTTACCTCACTTTGGGAGGGATGTAACAATCGCTCTTCCATCCATGCTGCTGTGGTAATCCCTACACTCAGTGGTTACAGCACCTCACAAAATGCCCACTGTGTTCATGCTCGTGGTCTTATGCTGCTGTAGAAGATCCACCTCAAGGTTTTACTTGTTGTACTTTCAGAAATGTTCTGCACACCACTGTTATAATATGTGGTTATTTGAGTTACTGTCTCCCTCCTGTCAGCTTGAACCAGTCTGGCTGTTCTCCTCTGACCTCTCTCATTAACAAGCCATCTTTGTCCACAGGGCTGCTGCTCACTGGATTTTTTTTTTTTGTTTTTCACACCATTCTCTGTGAACTCTTTGAGTGAAAATCCCAGGAGGTCAATATTTCTGAAGTACGCAAACTACTCCATAAGGCACTAACAATTTTTCCGTGGTCAAAGTCACTTAGATCTCAATTTCTCCCCATTCTGGTATTTGGTTTCAACAACAACTGAACCTCTTGACCATGTCGGCATGCTTTTATGCGTTGTGTTGCTGATGCATGATTGGCTGGTTAGAGCAGGTATATCTAATAAAGTGGCCACTAAGTGTATTTTCACAATAAGTTTAGGTGGACCACCTTGTCAAGTGGATTCTGGAAATCTAAAGATGGTATATTCCATAGTTCCTGCTGAATGGTTGTCTCTGATAACAGTAGGAAATTAAATCTGTACATTAACCAGTTGTATCAATGCTGTGTAGCACATCCATCTCTGAGGAGCATTTGGGCAAGTAGAGACTTAAAGAGAGTCAAAAGTTTATACATTGCACATAAATCCACGTATCTGAACCTCCTTTACAGTCCAAGATACCACATCAAAGGGACAGTAACACGTTCCCGTGTCTTACATCAACATGTATCTTTACATGCATAAACCCAACGTAGCCTCGGAGAGGACCACAACCTTGTCATAGGGTTTGGAGGCTTGTGTCCCTCAATAACCTGGGGAGCTATGTTGCCTGGAGTCAGGGCCTTGTTCTCTGGCTCTTGCTAGGGTCACCCATGCCAAATAGGTCAAAGGGTAGAGGCCAGACTAAGAGTGGTCCACCGGTCCTCCAGGTTTGGAGGCTAGCAACTCTGACTGGTCAAAAAACAATTGTTATGGAAACAGTGATGAAGAATCCTTCTATACAGAAATAAAGGGTCCTCATTGCTTCTCAAACACCAATGATGTAATGGACAGAAAGTGATTAAGTAATCCAATGTAGGATGGTTTTAGTTTTGTGGGCATCATTAGCCAGGTCAGCATTTATTGTCCAGCCCTAATTGACCTTGAGAAGAAGGTGATGCCTCACTTTCTTGAACTATTGCAGTCCTCCCACAACACTGCTACACAACGTAGACCCAACACCAATGAATGACCATCAACATATTTCCATGTGAATCAGAAGGCAAGTTTCAGATATTAGTGATCTTATACACTTGAAGCCCTCAACCTCCTTGGCAGTTGAGGGTTGGAGAGGTGTTGTTTGGAGTAGCCTGGGTTAGTAATGGTAGTACAATTGTAGATTGTAAACACTGTAGTTATAAAGGACCTAATTAATAATTAGGATCATGGGTGGGGGTATCCAGGAAGCTTATTGATCGTTAGCTAGAGTTGCACTCAGCCAGACAAGCCTGAATTTGCCTTGTAGATGATGGAAGGGCTTTGTCAGATGATGAGCTGTTCTCCACAGGAGACCTGAATGCTGACCCGCTCATAGACATTTATGTGGTGGGCCAGATGAAACTGCTGGACAGAATGTTCTTCAGAATGTTGATAATAAGGTGCCTGGTGATAGTAACATCAGTGAGTGAGCTGAACAGATTCTGACTTCCCGGAGATGGTCATTCCAGACATTTGTCTATTTGCCATTTATCAGCCAGTGGCTGAATGGTGTCAGATTCTTACCAAATGCAGGCGTAGACTTTTCATTTCCTGAGGAGTCATAAATGGAATTGAACTTTGTGCAATTACCAACAAATATCTCCATTTCTGAAAGCTGCAGTCTGCAATAGATTTTAATGCATAGACATGGACATTTTTGGTATACTTAATAGGTTACGCATTTGCTGTTAATACCAAATTGGAAGTCATAGAGAAAAGTGCGAAATGTCAGGGTCATTCTTAATATGATATGCTGTAACCTTCCACTGTCAAGCATGACCACAGATGGGTCTATCATTACCTTCACAGCATTTAGAACTGGATTGTTTAACTTTATTCTTTCTGCCACTGGCTCCATGAGTTGGCAAGGATTGTGGAGGAGTCTGTGCTCGCATTGACTGGTGAATTAGTATAAAGGCAGGAAAACCTATTTCCTCAGATGTCAGTAAAACACAAGCTGCTGGAGGAACTTAGCAGGTAACAGAGCATCTGTGGAGGCAAACAAATAGTCAGTACCTTGGATTGAGGCTCTACATCAGGGCTAATAGTGTGGAAGAGAGGTAGCTGCTACAAAGGGTGGGAGAGAGAATACCAGCTACCTCTCCTCTACACTCTTGTATGGTAGAAAAACAGAAACCGTTCAAGAAACTGATGCACCACCACTTTCTCAAGGGCAATTAAAGTTGGCCATGTTAATGATGCCCACATTCTGAAAGCAAATTAAAAAATTAGACCAACTTATGTTGGATGGAAGGTATGTAAAACTATATGTTAATGTAAAACCTGGTTTGGAAGTCTCTACTGTGTATCTCAGAAGTGATTTGCTCTTCTCTGCCAGTGTCTGTGCTAAGCTAGTACAGCAGCTGATGGAGGAAGTGTTTGTTATTTCTATGACACAGTCCCAGACTTTCAAACATCTACTAACCCTGATCTAACACCGTGCTGGTTCCCAGGGACAGTTGTCGCCAGCCGGGCTGGGGTTGAACCTTAGAACGGTTCTCCAGAAGTCCCCACCAACTGCACATTAAGAGAGTGTCCTCCATTCCGGTTCAGGACTGGCTGTGTGTTGAGAATAAGCTACAATAGCCACATGAGTGCAGACTACCAACCCTGCACCCCGGGGAAGCTACAAATCCCTATGCCTGGTCTGCCAGTGGCTGTGTGCTGCGGAAGTCGATATAAACCCCCTCTTCTGGTGCATACAGTGTCGCTGACCTCCCTGATTCTGCTGTCAGTTATGAACGGCAATAGATAGCATTTTTCAGCAGCTGAAGGCAAGGAAGCTAAGATTGGTGATGACCTTGGCTTGGACCGCAAGAGCAGTCAGGGCACAGACATGAAAGTGAGTTTTTAAGGGCTCAGCGTGGACTACATTGTGGAAGCAGAGAGTCACAGAACACTGCAGCACAGAAACAGGCCCTTTGGCCCATCTAATCTATGCCAAATTATTAATCTGCCTAGCCCCATCAACCTGCTCCCAAACCATAGCACTTCCATAGCTCTCCCATCCATGTCTCAACCAAATTTCTCTTAAATGTTGAAATAAAACCCACATCCACTGCTTCTGCCAGCAGCTCTTTCACACTCTTACCACCCTCTGAGTAAAGAAATTTCCTCTTATATTCCCCTTAAACACATCACCTTCCACCCTTAACTTATGACCCCTAATGCTCATCTTACCCAACCTCAGTGGAAAAAGCCTGCTTGCATTTACCCTATCTATACCTCTCATAATTTTGTATGCCTCTGTCAAATCTCCTCTCATTCTTCTACGCTCGAGAGAATAAGTCCTATTGTGTCATCCTTTCCCTATAACTGAGGTCCTTAATTCCTGGCAACATCCTTGTAGATTTTCTCTGCAATCTTTCAATCTTACTGACATCTTTCCTGGAGGCTGGCCCCACCTGTACGTGTCCATATCCTGTATTTCCAGTCTGTTCACACGTCTGTCTAAGTGCTTCAGATTTTACCACCATACCTACTCCATCACTTGCTCTGGCATGTTCCAGATTCCTACCACTCTGTGCGTACAACAAAAACCTGCTTCTCACCTGTTTTAAATGTTCCCTTTCTCAGCTAAATCCTCTGCCCACTGTATGCCAGGGTGACATTTCCACCCTAGGATGAAAGGCTGTCTACCTACCCTATCTTTCCCTCTTACAATTTCATGTACTAAAATTCGGGGAACTCCTTGGCCTCCAGTGCTCAGGAGAAAACAATCCTAGTTTGTCCAACCTTACTTCTCTCCGGTCCAGGCAAAATCCTGGTGACAACCACAAAATGCTAGAGGAATTCAGTAGGCCAGGCAGCATCTATGGAAAAGAGTAAACAGTTGAACTTTCAGGCCGAGACCTCCTTCAGGATTGAGAAGGAAGGGGAAGGATGCCAGAATGAAAAGGTGGGGGGAAAGGGAAAGAGGATAGCGGGAAGGTGATAGTTGAAGCCAGGTGTATGGGAAAGGTCGAGGGCTGGAGAAGAAAGAATCTGGTAGGAGAGGAGAGTGGACAATTGGAGAAAAGGAAGGAGGAGGGAACCCAGGGAAAGTGATAGGCAAGTGAGAAGAAATGAAAGGTCAGAGTGAGGAATAAACCAAGGGGGAAGGGTGGGATTTGTTCACCAGAAGGAGAAATCGATATTCATGCCATCAGGTTGGAGGTTACCCAGAAGGAATATAATGTGTTGCTGCTCCACCCTGGGAGTGATCTCAGCTTGGCACAAGAGGAGGCCAAGGACTGACACGTCGGAACGGGAATGGGAATGGGAATTAAAGAGTATGGCCACTGGGAAGTCCCACCTGAGGTGGATGATGCAGGCATGCTCAACAAAGCACTCCCCCAATCCTGATGATTCTCCTCTACACCTTCTTCAAAGCCTCCATATCCTCCACGTAGTGTTGCAATCAGAATTGCACAATGCTCCAACTAAAGCTTTGCTGACTTGTGTGATTAGTGAACAAAGACTGTAATTTTTGTGTGATTGAAAATCCTGGTGTAGATGAATTGTAGCCAGCACACCACAGTTGGCATCGTTTGGTAGAATTTCACACCGGGATAAAAAAGGTGCTAATCTCAGGGAAATCTCACCAAATGCTGAGGTGACAATGTTATTGATGGGCATGAAGTCACCAGAAACCAATGCCTTAATTTACTTAAAGGAGAGCAGATGTAGCAATCCAGATCATCTACTTCAACTGCAATTTCTTATATACTTCTTCAACTGTTCCATTCCACATTAATCCAATTTCGACAGAGCACTTTCTTTTGGAATGTGTGAATGAATTTCTAGTGCATACATCATGTCTAAAATTCAGAGCCAAACTTTACAGCACTGAAACACAGCCAAACAGAAAGGTTGATAGATTCTTGGAGCTACTTCCACAAATTAATGCTAACTTCATTGTTATCTCTAAATACGATATTCATAGATTTTAACTCAGATGTTGTGTTTCTGAATGGTCAGAGCTCATCTATATTCTCACTGAATGGCTGAATAGATTTGAAGTAGTACCTTCCTGCCCCTAAATTCCTAATCTGGTACAGTGAGAGTTAAACAAGACTGGCGTGTGATGCGAAAATTGCTTTCCACCCACAATGTTTAGATCAGAAACAGCATTATCCACTGAACAACCCTTTCTTCTGCTGTGTTGAATTGACTGAAAATAAAATTTCCTGATCTATTGTACCATACTGTTTGCTAAACACGCCACAGAGCACAACTCTGAATAGAGTTGAATTTGCACTCATACAGCCCTCGTGGATAAAAAGAAAGTTCTTTTTATCTCTCTGGTTTGCATGTGAATATTGGAGTTCAGTAATACAACTCACTGCCACACCGTTTAAAAATGTGTGTGGGTCACATTCAGGGCAGAGCTCTAAGCAAAAGTTTTCTTAGTGCTTCTGATATCCTTTGTTAGTGACTTGACACTTGCCACATAGTTGTTTTAGGATATCTTCATCCTGAAATTTGCATAATTTCATGCTGAAACCCTCTCAGGTTTATACTGATCTCTGAAAATTCATCCTTTCTTATTCATTTTGTAGGGAATTATAACATTCTCATCCGAGACTAGAGGGAAGAGATTGTCAATAGGTTCATTAATTCACAGAGACATGATTAGAACTCAGAAACTCTGTAGCTCTCATTCAGTTTACTACCTCTTCATACTTCGGCTCAGTTTAGCTCACGTCAATGGCTCATGCTGAAATGTGGCTCCAGTGCATGGCACTTATTCCAGGTCATTTTCAATCTCTAAATTATCCTGACACAGGCATTAAGTGTTGGGGGCTTGTTTTACTCGTGAATTTTAAAGGGGTTGAGGGCGGTGGGTGGGGGGGGGGAGAGGTGAGTGGTTTTGATGAAAGGGTTTGGAGCAATGGAATGTAATAATTCAATCTAATCCTGAGTTAATCAAAGGTAAATACTTTGGAACATATTCTCTGAGCGACCGGGAGAAATTTGTATTCCAGGACTGTGATGTCTAACATAGCAAACAACATATAGGGTGATAAATCATTACCTATAATGATTTACAAAGATGTTGCCTGGATTGGGGAGTATGCCTTATGAGAATAGGTTGAGTGAACTCGGCCTTTTCTCCTTGGAGCAACGGAGGATGAGAGGTGAACTGATAGAGGTGTATGAGATAATGAAAGGCTTTGTCTTAGGGCTGAAATGGTTAGCATGAGAGGGCACAGTTTTAAGGTGCTTGGAAGTAGGTACAAAGGAGATGTCAGGGGTAAGTTTTTTACGCAGAGAGTGGTGAGTGTGTGGAATGGGCTGCCGGTGGCGCTGGTGGAGGCAGACTCAATAGGGTCTTTTAAGAGACTCCTGGATGGATACATGGAGCTTAAAAAATAGAGAGCTATGGGAAAGCCTAGGTAGTTCTAAGGTAAGGACATGTGGGCTGAAGGACCTGTATTGTGTTGTAAATTTCCTATGTTTCTAATAAATTTCATATGTTTGGGCATTCAGACTACATATGCATGGAATGAACATATCTGGCACTATGTTTGTAATTGAAGAGTTTACAGGACGGAATTATTCCAGCACTATCAAAGAATTTTTCTGTGCAATGGCAGAGTGCTGAGAAGCCCTTAACCTTGGCTGGCCTTCCAATTGCCTTTGTCACCTTGTGCTACCTATCTCAGCATTTAAGTTTATGTTTCAGTGACCTCTGTTCCTGGTTGTGCCCAGCCTGACTGTGCTATAAAACACTAATTCCTGTAGCACCTCCTCCTTTTCGTGGCATCATCTACTGCACCGGTTTTGCACAGGGGCCATACCTTCTAGCAACTACATTGTATACAGTTCAAACATGGAAGTATTCAGCCCTGTAATCAAGGTCATGCTGGCCATCTAACAGGAAAAAACTGTAATTGTGATGGTGAAGAGTGTGTGAGGATCCAAGTCCTCCATCTGGGTCCTCATTTCATCACTGTACACATGCAGAAGGCAATCTGTCTTGTGAAAGCCAAACCTTTGAACTTATAAACTGCCAAATGACTGATTGTTAAAATCATAATGCTCGGATGCAAATCAAGAACATAAATGCAATTTTCAACTGTTTTCCTCTCATGGGATGAGAAATGTGCTGGCAATTGTGGCCTATCAGCCATATTCCATCCAATGAAGACATTTACCTTTACAGTGCAATAGAACTGGATAAACCAGCTATGAGATCTTGTCTGTTTCATTCCCACCCTAGAGGTACTGAGGTTAATTGCTACATTTCAATTGTTACTCCCACTCAGATCACTGTTCAAATAAACATGATCCAACTGAGACCTTGCTGATCTCTATGGCTACATTTTCTCTTATAAGAGACTTTCCTGTTTTTGAAGCTTTACAAAAGCTTTTTTTTCAAATGAATATCCTGTTATAATTCTAGTGAGTAATTAAGTTCTTTATCAAGAGAAACGTGCACTGATAATTGTGGAGAATGTGATGACAACCAAGGGAAGAAACTGGGCTTGGTTCCTTTCCTTCATTATGTTTCCTTCAACACTTAAATTCTATTCATTTAACTCAATTTTCCTTTTCACTTTCAAGTCTCTGTGACTCATTCTGTTCTCCACTTGACTGTACATTCATATTTTACTGAAGGGGAAAAGTTAACTGTTTCAATATCCTTCCCATATAAAAGTTCCTTGGGTAGCTCAGGACGTAATTATGCGAATTGCCACACCTAGTGTTAGCCCAATTCCCACTTCTTCTTGACATACATAATCTGTGCTATGTTAAATACAGGTCCATTGGTTGGTGAGGAGCTTAAGAAAAGGGCACTGTCTGATCCAAGTTGCCACATTTATCCACTGGTAACTGAAGCAGACAAAGCTTTAAGTTATTATTTGGACATTGTCTGGGTCTTATTTTGTTTCAGAAATGATAAACTGACCTTTCCTAATTGATAGAATATGTCAAAGCACTTTAACAATCAAGGAGGTACTCTTCATGTCTAAAAACAAATGAGATAATCTGCAGTTGCTGGAAATCAAAATAACAAACACTAACTGTAGATGAATATAAGGTGTTGTAGTGTTGTTTCTGCAACCTGAGTGGGGCCTCATCGCTACAGTAGAGGAGGCTTCTACTTCCAGTAATGCCCCCCCTTCACCATTCCCCAACCCCTTTTCCCTCCCTGACCTCATCTCCTTGCCTGCCATTGCCTCCCTCTGGTGCTCCACTCCCTTTTTCTTTCTTCTATGGCCTTCTGTCCTCTCTTACTAGACACTCCCTTCTCCAGCCCTGTATCTCTTTCACCAATCAACTTCCCAGCTCTTTACTTCATCCCTGCCCCTCACGGTTTCACCTATCACCCTGTGTGTCTCTCTCCCCTCCCCCCACTTCTTAAATCTACTCCTCATCCTTTTTCCCTCCAGTCCTGCTGAAGCGTCTTGGCCCGAAATGTTGACTGTACTCTTTTCCAGAGGTGCTGCCTGGGCCTGCTGAGTTCCTCCAGCATTCTGTGTGTGTTACTCCTCAAGCCGAACTGTTATTGTAGTCATGCTGAAAAACAACTTTAACATAAACAGCCAGAATATGTTTTAGATGCTTTTTGAGAGATAGATATTGATCAAATAGAAATAAACCTGTTCAACTCAGAGACTAGCCTGTATTATACTGATATGGGTCCTACAGGTATTGCCCTGGTGCACCCTACCACAAACCATGACTGAATTATACTACGGCCACTGAAAGTGAGGCTAAGGAGCCAAGGCAGAGCACACCATAGATGTTTCTTTCAGATGTAAGAAACCACAGAATAAGCAAAGGCCATTCATCCCTACCACCACACTCCTTCCATAGCCCTGAATAGTCTTCTCTGCTCCTCCAGTTGTTGTTGTTCGTCCTTTGGAGTCGAGGATGACCACGACTTCTGTCAGGCAGAGGGTTTGTGACTGTGGGTCCGGAGGTGACTGGTGAGGCCAATCCGGGCCCTGAAAGCTCGCCCACATGTGGGACACATGAGGGTAGGTGCTGCAGTGGAAGTGGAGACAGCTCGAGCCTCGCGCGCGGCGTGTCTGATTTCTGCTGCATGCACTCCTTTAGTGGTCCTGCTCCCAGGTTGGGCGGTCCAGAGCAAGCGATTCCCAGCGACTGGGATTGATGTTGAGGTCTTTGAGGGACACTTCGAGGCAGTCTTTGAAACGTTTCTTCTGCCCTCCAACTGAGCGCTTGCCCTGGCTCAGCTCTCCATACAGCAGTTGTTTTGGTAGTCGACTGTCAGACATCCTGACGACATGGCCAGCCCATCTGGCTTGGGCTTTCTGTAGGAGGGTGTAGACGCTGTGGGTGCTAGCGCACTCCAGAACCTCCGTGTCCGGGACTTTGTCATGCCATTGTACATGGAGAAGTCTGCGGAGGCAGCTCAAGTGTAAGTGGTTGAGCTGTTTAGCGTGTCTGCTGTAGACAGTCCAGGTCTCGCTGGCATAGAGGAGGGTGGTGAGAACCACTGCTCAGTAGACCTTAAGTAGTCAGTATCAGTAGTCTTGTGACAATCACCGAGGCATCTCCCTCCTGTCCATAGCTGGGAAGATCTTGGCTCACGTCCTGCTTAATCACCTTCTCCAACACCTTGAGCAAGGTCTCCTCCCAGAAAGTCAGTGTGGCTTCTGTGCAGAGCGTGGAACTGTTGACATGATATTTGCTGCACGCTCCTCCAGTACTGAATACCTGAAAGTTCAGAGACAGTGAAGAAGTTGACACAGGCAGTGCTGATGTCACCAGCAGATATGTGGAAACTGATTCTGCTTTTGGATTCAAAGTACATTTATTACCAAAGTGTATATACGTTACACAACCTTGAGATCTGATGCCTTACAGGCAGCCACAGAACAAGTAACCCAAAAGAACCCAAAGGTCACCATGTAGGTGAGAAATAAGGAGAGGCCGTTGCCGGAGATTCTCTGGTTAGGATCAGATTATTTTAATGTTATATACGCCTGGGTGCAATGAAATTCCTTGCTCTCGTGAAACTCATGGAGTAAACTGTATACATCATATTGATAAATACAACCAAAGCAGTGATAAATGCAGAACTTTGGAATGGTGCAAACATCACAGAGTAACAAGGAAAACCAAAGTGACATTAATGATACGACTGAGAGAGGGAGAAATAAGGATTTGAGAACACGGTAGCACCATTGGGAAGGGTATTCAAAAGAGCTGAGTGGTTTAGAGGTCTGAAAGTGGTGGGGAAGAAGCTGTTCTTCAATCTGGATGTCCAGGCTTTCTAGCTCCTGTTTCTTCTACCAGATAGTGGAAGAAAGAAAAGATACTGGACATGGTGGCAGGTATCCTTGATGGTAATAATAGCTTTCCAAAGATAACTCACTGTGAAGGTGTTTAAGGTAATAAAAAAGGCCGTTGGGCAAGGATGGTGTGTGGTTAATCTTGTCCAAGACTAGACAGACTGATTCAACGATTGTTTGTCAGTCCTATTTTTTTAGAATTAATGATATGTTGAAGGCCCAATGCCAAGAATAAATTAAACAAACACTCTCTTTTCATGCTAATTACAAATAAACGTATGAATCCTGGAACTGGTGATTATGACTTTCTAGACATGACCTTCAATGAATGTTTCAGTTCCTAAGATCCATGATATTGCTTTAATCAACAAAAAGTGGGTCTCAGATATTTGGTAGGGAAGGTTCAAATTTGGTTAACCCTTGAAAGGGGAACGTTGATCGAAGTAACTGTTGGCCGGGGAGAAAGAAACCTCCACCAGCCTCTGATCCTTGTTGATATCAGTAACTCTGTCAGGTTAAAATATATTGAGTACAAATCTGGCTTCATTAAGGAAGTTCACATAGTCAAACATTTCAGTAACACACACCATCTAGATTCAAATCTGAAGAACTGCTTTTGGACTAAAGCTGCACAGACATCTATGAAATCAGTAGTGTATCCCAGATACTGGTGCTGGGGCCCTCACTGCTTGTGATAGATTAACATGATGATGATGATGGCAGTTGGTTCTTCACTTGTGAAGATCAGGAGCGGAGAAGAGTCCTTGGAGTGATGGCACATTCGTTGGTGGCTAAAGAGGGCAGTCCTAGATCTACTGACTCTGGAGCAGTGGGGACATGGGAATAGCTGGGATGCTGGTGCTTGGGTGGTAGGAACCTTCCTGTGCCTCCTCTTCTCCTCAGGTCTTCTGGATTCCTCAAGGTTCTTGTCTGCAACATGGATCAGCGTTCCTCAGTGTTGCAAGCCAGCTGCAGCCACCAATTGATCTCAACATTTGCCTGAGAAAGCTGCTGCATAAGTTGGTGTCTGTACCTCATGCACAGGGCATGACGATCTCCCTTGTCCTGAGGGAGTTTGCCGTAGAGTACTGTTTTTGCTAACCTAAGTTGTCCATGCAAGACACATGGCCTGACCAGTAGAGCTGCCTGAGCAGCAGAGTGGCTTCAGTGCCTGGAAGTTGAACGTTCTCCAGGATCTCGTTGCTGGAGACACAATCCGACTTAAATGTGAATAACATACGGTGGAACATAGCACAGGAGCAGGCTCTTCGGCCCACAATCTTTTGCCTAACCAACTGAAAAACTAAATCAAAAACCTCTAAAAATTAACCCCTCCTACTACACAATGTCCAATCCCGCCATCTTCCTCATATTCATGTGCCTATCTAAACATCACCAAAACCCTCTAATGTATTTGACTCTACCACCATGCTAGGCAGCACATTCCAGGTACCCACCAAGCTCGGAGTTAAAAAACTTATCCATCACATCCCCTTTAAACCTAACCCATCTCACCTTCAATGCATGCCGTCTGGAATTAAGACATCTCTGCTCTGGGAAAAAGATACTCCTTGTCTACTCTATCTATGCCTCTCCTCTCAACCTCTGCCACTCTAAAGAGAACAATCCAAGTCTGTCCAGCCTCTCAAGATAGTGCATGCCCTCTAAACCAGTCAACATCCCGGTA
Source organism: Hypanus sabinus (assembly GCF_030144855.1). NCBI lineage: Eukaryota > Metazoa > Chordata > Chondrichthyes > Myliobatiformes > Dasyatidae > Hypanus > Hypanus sabinus. The sequence continues at coordinate 18,024,299 of NC_082720.1, forward strand.
AATCTCTTCTGCACCCTCTCCAAAGTCTCAACAGCCTTCCTATAGTGAGGCGACCTGACCTAGTAGTAATGCTCCAGATGTGGCCTAACCAGTTTTATAAAGTTGCCACATAACCTCTTGACTTTTGAACTCAATTACTTGATTAATAAAAGCAAGCATTCCATAAGCTTTCTTAACCCCCATTAACTGTGTAGCCACTTTCAAGCAGCTTTGAAGTTGAACCCCAAGATCTCTCTGCTCAGCAGCACTGTTAAGGAACTTGCCCTTAACAGTGTACTGTCTCCTTGCAATTGCCCTACCAAGGTGCAACAACTCAATTTATCTGGGTTAAACTCCAGCCACCATTTCTCTGCCCAAATATACAACTGATCATGCTCTATTCTTTGCCAGTCTTCTACACAAACAACAACTCCACCAATCTTGGTATCATCTGCAAACTTACAAACCCATCCATCTGTATTTTCATCCAGGTCATTTATATGCATTACAAACAGCCGAGGTCCCACCACAGATCCCCGTGGAACACCACTAATTACCGATCTCCAGCTCCAATAAGTCCTTTCAACCACTACCCTCTGTCTTCTATGCACAAGCCAGTTCTGAATCCAAACAGCCAATTCACCATGAACCTCATTCATCTTAATCTTTTGGATTAACCTCCCATGAGGGACTTCATCAAACACCTTACTAAAATCCATGTAGACAACATCCACTGCCCTACCCTCATCACTCTCTGTCATCACCTTGTCAAAAAACTCAGTCAAGTTAGTAGGACAAGTTACCCTGCACAAAGCCATGCTGACTCTCCCTAATTAGGCCATGGGTTTCCAAATGGTCATACATCCTATTCCTAAGAATTTTCTTTAGCAATTTCCCTACAACTGTCATGAGTCTTGCCGGTCTATAGTTTCCAGGATTTTCCCTTGTTCCTTCTTACACTAGCCACTTGCCAGTACTTGGAGAGCTCGCTTATGCCCAGAGAGCACACGAAGATACTGGTCAAAGCCCCTGCAATCTCGTCTCTGGCTTTGCTCCAAAACTCTGTGGTAAATACCATCAGGCCATGCAGATTTATCCACCTTGGTCCTCATTAGGAGGCCCAATACTTCCTCCTCCTTGGCCTCTAAATGTCCTAACCTATTTATACACTCAGCTCTAATCTCCTGGTCCTCCATGTCCTTTTCCTTGGTAATTACTGAAGCAAAGTACTCATTAAGTATCTAACTCACATTCCCACATCGAAGCAAATCTTCACCTCTTTACCCTAGAGTGGGCCTACCATCTCCCCAGTTATCCTCTTCCTCTTGGTGTCTGTATAGAATTCCTTGGGATTCACCTTAATCCCACTTGCCCAGGACTTTTCATGGACCCTCCCGGCTTTCCTAATTCCCTTCTTTAGTTCTTTTCTGGCTTCTTTACACTCTTCATGTGCTCCGTTTGATCCTAACTTCTGAAGTTTTACATACTTTTCCTTCTTCTTCTTGACTAAATTCATCGCCTCTATGGACATCCAAGGTTCTCTTAAATTTTCATCCCTGTCCTTCCTTCTAATACGAACATTTCTTTCCTGTACTCTGTAGAATTGACCTTTAAACATCCTCCACATGTCTGATGTGGATTTGCCAGAGAAAGGGTGTTCCCAATTAACATTCATTAGTTTCCTGCCTAATGTCCTCATAACTTACTCCACTCTGATTTAAAATTCTCCCTCAAGGATTATACCTATCCTTATCTATAGCTATCCTGTAAGTTAAGGTGGTGTGGTCACTGTTCCCTAACTTCATCCACTGAAAGGTCAGTCTCATTATCCAACACCAGGTCCAGTACAGCCCCTTATCTCATTAGATCTTCTATAGACTTCAGCAGCGCTCTGGATACATTTAACAAACTATGCCGCATCTAAATCCCTTGAACTAAGAAAGACTCAGTTTATATTAGGGATTGTAGCGATGTGCTACACACAGAGCTGGAAATAACGACACGCAGTCTGTAAGTTGCACTCGAGACTAGTTTATTCAAACTTCGCGGCACTGGCTTTTACGCAGTTCCGTTTCCACCCTCTCTGGACGGGAATGACATCGGAGGTGTATTACAAAAGTGTCTACCCGCGTGCGGGCTTTCTCCCCTTGCTGGTGAAGAAGAAGGCCCAGCGCCATTTTGGGGCAGTCCTCTCTGCCGATGTGCGCGCCATTTTGTGAGCCGGTTCGCCTGCGTAGAAAGTGGGTCACCACAGGATGTTGAAATCCCTCATGTCAACAACCCTATTATTTTTACACACACAATGTAGAAGAAATGATCATAAAGTTTGTGGATGACACCAAAATTGGCTTTGTGGTGAATAGCAAGGCAGGTTGTCAAAGGCTTTGTACAGCAGGATTGACACACACTAGACACATTATTAGGCACACTTGCTCATTAATGCAAATATCTGATCAGCCAATCACGTGGCAGCAGCTTAATACATAAAAGCATGCAGACATGGTCAAGAGCTTCAGTTGCTGTTCAGAGAAAATATTAGAATGGGGAAAAACTATGATCTAAGTATCAGAAGATCTGGAGGATCAGAGGGATCTTGGGGTCCGAGTCCATAGGACACTCAAAGCTGCTACACAGGTTGACTCTGTGGTTAAGAAGGCATACGGTGCATTGGCCTTCATCACTCGTAGGATTGAGTTAAAGAGCCGAGCGGTAATGTTGCAGCTATATAGGACCCTGGTCAGATCCCACTTGGAGTACTGTGCTCAATTCTGGTCACCTCACTACAGGAAGGATGTGGAAACCATAGAAAGGGTGCAGAGGAGATTAACAAGGATGATGCCTGGATTGGGGAGCATGCCTTATGAGAATAGGTTGAGTGAACTCGGCGTGTTCTCCTCGGAGCGACGGAGGATGAGAGGTGACCTGATAGAGGTGCACAAGATAATGAGGGGCATTGATCATGTGGATAGTCAAAGGCTTTTTCACAGTGCTGAAGTGACTAGCATGAGAGGGATAGTTTTAAGGTGCTTGGAAGCAGGTGCAGAGGTGACGTCAGGGGTAAGTTTTTATGCAGAGAGTGGTGAGTGCATGGAATGGGCTGCCAGTGATGGTGGTGAGGCAGAAACGATAGGGTCTTTTAAGAGACTCCTGGATGGCTACATGGAGCTTAGAAAAATAGAGGTTTATGGGTAACCCCAGGTAGTTCTAAGGTAAGGACATGTTCGGCACAGCTTTGTGGGCCAAAGGGCCTGTATTGTGCTGTAGGTTTTCTATGTTTCTATGTTTTTAATTAACTTTGACTGTGGAAAGTTTGTTGGAGCCAGACAGGGTGTTTTGATTATCTCAGAAACTGCTGAAGTCCTGGGATTTTCATGCACAACATTCTCTAGACTTTACAGAGAATAGTGCAAGAACAAAAAATAACATGCAGAGAGTGGCAGTCCTGTGGGTGAAAACTCCTTGTTAATGAGAGAGTTCAGAGGAGAATGGCCAGACTGGTTCAAACTGACAGGAAGATGATGATAACTCATATAACCACGCATTACAATAGTGGTGTGCAGAAGAGCGTCTCTGAATACATGATAGTTCAGTAGTTCAAATTAAAATCAGAGAATGTATTCAGTGTACAACCTAAAATTCCTACTCTCCACAGACATCCTTGAAACAGAAAAAACCCCAAAGAACGAATGACAGAAAAAGACAAAAGAATCCCAAAGCCCCTGCCCCCTCCCATGCACAAGCTGCATCAATCCCCCCACCCCCCCCACTTATTCTGGCATAAAATGTCAGCGTTCCCACCACCCACCACATAAGCGACAGCAAAGCCCCCTAAGAGAGACCATGGTCTACAGCCCATCATAAACTAACTGTTCACTCCAACATTTCAACAACCCACAGGCTCTCTCTCTCTCTCTCTCTCTCTCTCTCTCTCTCTCTCTCTCTCTCTCTCTCTCTCTCTCTCTCTCTCTCTCTCTCTCTCTCTCACACACACACTAACAAGGGAGGGGCAGAAGAGACAACAGTTAACATATCGATGTTACAGTCAATCTGAAGCATTGCTTTTTTATTTCAAGTTCCCCGATTTGAAAATCAGCAAATCGATTACCGAGTGCAGAGTTCTCCTACAGCCACCCTATTGTCTTCGCTGTTCCAGCTCCCGCTAAGCTTCAGTATGTGACACCAGCAAGAATTCAGATCCTGAAGTCACCCGACTTCAGGCCAAACCTGGACATATCAAAACGCGTCAATCCGTTGGCTACATCAGCAGAAGAGAATGAACATACACTCAGTGGCCACTTTATTAAGTACAAAAGGTAAAAAGTGGCTGCTGTGTGCGGATCAGATGGAAAGTTGAGTGGAGCCATGGCAGTTTAATGCAGACAAGTGTAATTTTGTACGTTTTGAGAACTAAAACAGGAGTAGGACATATACAGTAAACGATCGAGTGCTGAGGAATGTTGTTGAAGACAGGGACCTCAGGGTCCAAACCTATAGTTCCCTAAACCTGAAATGGTGGTGAAGAAGGCACATGGCATGCTCACCTCATGGTTAAGGACACAGAATAAAGAAGATAGAACGTTATGATACAAACCACACTTGGAGTATTGTGTGCAATTCTGGTCGCCACACTGTAGAAAGGATATAATGATACTGGAGAGACTTTCGAGAGGTTCACCAGGATGTTGCCTGAATGGGAGGACTTTAGCTGTGGGGAAAAGCTGCATAGGCTGGGCTTGCTTTTCCTGGAGTAATGGGGGTTAAGAGATGAAATGATAGAAGTAAATAAAATTATAGAAGGCACAGACAGTGTAGATAATCAGAATCTTTCTTTTTGTCTCCACCAAAAACAATTGGCACAGGCTTAAGATCAAAGAAAGATGCTTTGAAGAAGATTTGGAGGGCTAAGAGTTCTATACTGAGAGTGGCTGACATCCGGATCTTGCAGCCAGAGGATGTGGTGGGGTCAGATACAATTTTAAGAAGCATTTCGACAGGCTCTTGAATAGATAAGGAATAGAAAGGTGCAGACCTAAAGCAGCCAATGTCAATGGTAGAGGTGGACAAAAGAGCTGTCATGTCCGTACTCAGCCCAAGGGCCTGTGTCTGTGCTGACTACTCCATGATCATTCTGTAGAAGGAGTGTTTCCTTTAGCAGAGAAGGGGAGAAACGGTCAAGATAGAGCCCAAATTCTAATCTTGCATAAATCATACTGCAGTGTCAGGCTTCAATGGCATTGGCCTGACCCACACCTACTTCTAGGTGTTCAGGCCTCTATAACAGTCACTTCCAGGATCTCCAGCCCCTATCTTGGTATTCCGGTAGAAATTAGCCATTCTCGGGTCTTATCACTGCCCAACCAACACCAGACCTCAGATGCATCTATTTCATCCTGGGAACTACCCAATCTCATGCCTGGGCTGGAGTAAACTGCAGGACACTGCAGTACTGAAAGAAAATTGCTGAAGTAGAACACTTCACAGACATGAGTTAACGGGATGATTTAAATATTTATGTATCTGAAGCTGTCTTTCCTTTACTGAAACAAATATGCCAATGGAATTTTGCAAATTTTACAATTTATGGAAGTATATACGTATTACCTATTTGCAATTTTTCTGCCTTACCGCTTTAGAGTTTGCAGGGCCTTATGCAGAATGCAGAATGCTGCAGATGTTAAAGTGTTCATATCGGCTGCTGTGAAACTAATTATCTCATACCGGATGGCTGACCGTTTAAAGACCTTGAAGATGTTGAGAAAGGCTGGCGTTGAGGTATATAAAAATGGAAGATGATGGAGATGTTCCGCAGGTCAGGCAGCATCTGTGGAAAGAGAAGTAGCTCACATTCCAGGCATTTAAATAAACATTTACAATATTATATCGTGTGATTAAAGATACATCGTTGCACCAGCCACTGCAAGTTGTGTTAATTTGATTCACACCCTGCCATACAGAACAACAACAACACAAAAGAGCTTACGGACACTCCATTGGTGATGATGTTACCATGTTACTGTTCCAAGGCGTGACAATACTGTGATCAATATTAATAGAGGAAGAGGGTTCGCTAGGTAGGGCAGTGCCAATAGCAGCCAGTAGATATGATGGATACGTTGACAAGCTCAGAAAGTATGAACAAATTAGTCCATCTTCCCTGTAAGTGAAATGAGTGTGGAGGATCCATGGATTGTACCTTTGATACAATATTTTACTAAAAACCGTTATTGGTTGAATGCTTCCACCATTCAGTAATGGATGTCGATACCTTTATCTTGTTACTTAAAGTTAAAAGTTCAAGTTTATTGTCACTCAAACATCCGCATGTGTGCAGCTAAATGAAACATCATCCCTCTGGGGCTGAGGTGCAGAACACAGTCACACACTATGCATAGATTTACAACACACAAAGTGCTGGAGGAACTCAGCAGGTCAGGTAGCATCTATAGAAATGAATAAACAGTTGATGCTTCAGACGGAAGCCTTTCTGAGAAGGAAGGACTGAGAAGGAAGATGGAAAATGCCAGAATAAAAAAGTGGGGATAGGGGAAAGAGGCTAGCCGGAAGGCAGTAGGTGAAGCCAAGCAGGAAGGGGATGGGGGAAGGTCAAGGGCTGGAGAAGAAAGAGTGGACCATCGGAGAAGGGGAAGGAGGAGGGGACCCAGGTGCAGGTGAGAAGAAGTGAAAGGTCAGAGTGGGGTATAGAGGAAGGTGGGGGAATTTGTTTACCAGAAGGAGAAATTGATAGGTTGGAGGGTACTCAGATGGAATATAAGGTCCACGAGTGAATCTGCAGATGCTGGAAATAAATAAAAACACAAAATGCTGGCAGAACTCAGCAGGCCAGACAGCATCTATGGGAGGAGGTAGTGACAACGTTTCGGGCCGAAACCCTTCATCAGGAGTGAAGTAACATGGGATGGTAGAGGGGGGATAAGAAGTGGGGGGAGGGATGAAGTAGAGAGCTGGGAAGTGATAGACTGCAGGGAAATGGGCTAGGGGGAAGGTGGAGAATTATGGGAAATAAAAAAGAAAGAAAGGGTGGGCTGGGGGGAGATTATAGTGAGAGGGGAAAAAAGAGAGAGAAAGAGAACCAGACTAAAATAATAGATAGGGATGGGGTAAAGGGGGGGGGGCAGGGGTATCAACGGAGGTCTGTGATTTGGATGTTCATGCTGGCGGGTAGGAGGCTACCTAGGCGGGAGATAAGGTATTGCTCCATCGACCTGCGTGTGGCCTCATCTTGACGGTAGAGGAGACCATGGACAGACATGTCGGAGTGGGAGTGGTCTGTGGAATGCTGCAGATGTTAAGTGATGGTCCTCACTTGCAGACCCCAGTCTGTAAAGATTGACAACAATGTCTCCCCCATGATCTCCATCAGCACAGGAGAACCACAGGGCTGTGTGCTTAGCCCTCTGCTCTACTCACTTTACACTTATGACTGTGTGGCTAAGCACAACTCCAACGCCTTATTCAAGTTTGCTGATGTTATAGGCCGAATCAAAGGTGGTGATGAATCAGCATCTAGGAGGGAAGATGCCACAACACCAGCTGCTTACTCCATGCCAGCAAGAGCAAGAAGCTTGTTATTGACTTCAGGAGAAGTCAAGGGGGTCTACGAACTGGTCCTCATCGGAGGATCAGAGGTGGGGAGGGTCAGCAACTTTAAATTCCTTGGTGTTATTATTTTGGAGGACATATTCTGGGCCCAGCATGTAAGTGGAATTCTGAAGAAAGCACGGCACTGCCTCTATTTCCCAAGGAGTTTGAAAAGATTCGGCATGACATCTAAAACTTCAACAAACTTTTATAGATGCATGGTATTGACTGGCTACATCACAGCTTGGTATGGAAAACACCAATAACTTTGAAAAGAAAATTTTACAAGAAGTAGTGGATATGGCTCAATCTATCATCAGCAAAATGTTCCCAACCATTCAGCACATCTACATAAATGCTGTGGCAGGAAAGCAGCCTCCATCATCAAGGACTCCCACTACCGAGGACATTCTCTCTTCTCACTGCTGCCATCGGGAAGAAGGTACAGGAGCCTCAGTACTCGCAGCACCAGGTTCAGGGACAAGTTATTACCCCACAACCATCAGTCACTTGAACCAAAGGGGACAACTTCTCCCTGGTTCGCTTGCTCCATCATTGAACTGTTCCCACAACATATGGACTCACTTTTGAGGATGATTCATCTCATATTCTCAATATCTATTGGTTATTTATTTATTACCATTATTTCTTTCTTTTTGTATTTACACAGTTTATTGTCTTTTGCACACTGGTTGAACGCCCAAGTTGGTGTGGTCTTTCATTGATTCTATTATGGTTGTTATTCTACTATGGATTTATTGTGTATGCCCACAAGAAAATGAATCGCAGCATTCTATGTGGTGACATATATGTACTTTGATAATAAATTTACTTCAAACTTTGAAAATGAACAATAGACAAGCAATATGACTTAGGCCAGAAGTGAACAGCAAATGAGTTAAAATGGAATTGGATACCAGTTTGATGTTCCACCCATTCCACAAAATGAGTTTGAATGGCATTTCAAAGATACTAAGCTAAAGCCCGCAGATATCCAGTGAATAAGGTACACTGGAGAAAATATATCTCCCGTGGGAATGGCATTTATAACAGCAAAATTTAAAAACCAACAAGCCACATTGTATGTGGTAAAAACAGGAGGGCCTGCACTGAGGGATCATGATAGGCTGAGACAACTACAACTTGCTTGAAGATCCATCCAGTATTTGCATGCCACATCCCCGGCAATAGAGGCAACTGAAAGCAAATTAAGAAAGGTACTGGATGATGCCGCAGCAGTGTTCAGGGATGACATTGGAAAACTCAAACATATCAAGGATAAAATTGTGCCTTCAATGTCTCCTAATAAAAATAATACTGGACTATGTGGGAGTTGTACTCCAGTAATTTGTTCCAATAAAAGTCTTAAATTTATCCAAAATGGTTGAATTTTAAAACAAGACCAAGTAGAATTGAAAAAGTACCAATTTCTTGATTACATCGAAAACATTGGTCAGACATATTTGAATTTAATCTATTTATTTTCTGTGGTGTTATATATAATTGATGTAAAAAATTATATTGTATTAATCTAAGTCGAACATTTATTGTATTTCTCATACTATCAGAATATAATCTTGACCAGTTTTTTCCATCAATTTTAACATTCAAATCAGATTTCCCATTTCCCTTCAAATCAGACATTGAAGGGACAATACCGAAACTTAAATTGAATAAGTATCAGAAAAAATACTTGGAAATTTGATTTATATTTAACTATGGATTGTTGGAATAATGAAATACATAGTTGTATTCCACTTGAAAAAATTACATACAATTTAAGAAATGAATATGATATATTTTTGAAAATTTGGCTCCCATACTTACAAAAGATAGGATTAAGTACATAGGTCCTTTGAAGATAAAATTATAAAGTAATTGGGGAAAGTAAAAATAAATATTAAAATTATTTTGAACTCCATGGAGCATGTGGGGATCCTCTGATATCCAGGCAATCTTTCTCTCCTTTTTTTTCCTTCTTTAGATAAGGGTTAAAGGGGGGAGGGTTAAGGGGAGGGGGGGAGGGTTAATATTATTTTTCTCACTATTTTATCATCACATTTATTCTTTGTAATTTTCTAAAATTTAATAAATAAATTTTAAAAAGGGATAATATTATGCTAAATGAAAAGGCCACGCTCAAATTTTACAAATCCTGTCCAGGTCCTTATGCCATTCATGATAAATTAGCCAGTGACCTAGAATGGAGGCTGAAGGAATTCTTTCCAATGTTGATTGGAGCCCATGGACAATGCCAATGGTCCCAGTAGACAAGAAGAACGAGTTTGTCAGGCTCTGTGGTGATTTTAAGGTCACCATCAACCCAGTATTGAAAGTAGATCAACACCCTCTGCCCAGGATAGAAGATACCTTAGCAAACCTTTCTGAGAGAAAATACTTCAGCAAAGTGGACTCAGCTATATATATAATACATAAGTTGATATACAATCCATTTTGAGTTAGAGTATTGTGTAATTAATATTTGATAATAGTAAATACACTTTGAAAAAACATTCTTTATTTGTTTAAATAATTTATATGGGTTATATGAATGGCATATGTTATCACAACACCTCATGATACGTGTGTGCCTCGTTTAAAATAAAAATGAAGCACACAACCTATCTCTTGGCTCCCTTGTTTTCCTTTTGATTAGTTTCTATGTTTTGGAGTTACAAAACATAACACTATCAACCTCTGTTTTAAATATACTCAATGACTCAGACTTAAACCCTATGTATTCAGCAAAACTGGTACTTGCATTTCATCAGATATTCCATTTGCTTTAAAGTACTGCTCAATTTGCTCAGTATATAATATCCAATATTATATACAATATCTGTTGTGCAATCAAATGCCTCAATTTTCCAGCTGTAACCAGCCATTTCTGCATTTTTTAATGATTATTATCACACTGTACTCATTATTTATGAACCCGTGAATTCTTCTGCTTTCTGCCTTTTTTTAAGTTCGAACATCTTTCCTTTTGTGAAGAAAACATGTAGCTCTGAAGGAAAGAAAACGTACTGCACTTTTTTTTTTAAACTCAATCTTTTTTCACTACACTTTTTTTGAACTCCAACATTTTGCTGTACTTCAACAGGTAGGTAGTCGTCTCAAGTTTGTTTTAAACTTCCTCATCAACACTTCTGTTTTGTAACTCCAAAACATAAAAACCAGTAGAAAAGAAAACAAGGGAGCCAGGAGATAAGCCGTGTACTTAATTTTTAGTTTAAACGAGACATGTACATATGACATGGTGGCATGATGACAAATGCCATTTATGTAGTCTTACATATAACCCGTAATTAATTATTTAAAGAAATAAAAGATGCTTACTCAAACACTATATTTACAATATTACTGAAATATTAAATACACAACAGATAGTTTCTTGATTAATCAGGGGGTCAAAGGTTATGGGGCGAAGGCAGGAGAATGGGGTTGAAAGGGATAAAAAAAATCAGCCATGATGGAAGGGTGGAGCAGACTTGATGGGCTGAATGGCCTAATTCTGCTCCTATGGCTTAAGGTCTAATAAGCAATGATTATACTAATAGTTCAACTATGACATTATTTTGAATGGTCACATATTAAGGACATGATTTGAAATTTTGTGTGCTGAATGCTCAAGGTCCTTCACAGCTAAAGTTCAAGTACATCTAATTGATGTCACTTTCAAATTTCAGGTGGCAAATCATAAAAGCTCGGCATGAAATGCCTGAGATTTCTTTTTTCGGATTGCTTCACATCTGCAATAAAGGATGGCATTGAAGTACCATGTCTGGAATGTGATGGGTGTGAATTTGATGCAAGACGTTTGTATATTTAACAATAGTCAAATGCAAATGCACTATACCTACTATTTAACAATTACTAGAATGCTTTAAAACAATTTAAAGCAAACTGCTAACCAGCCATTACTGCAGTATCGTAATCACCATACACATCGAAATGAGGCAGCCTAACGTTTTGTATTTTCTCAGTCAGTTTGTTCAATGGAAGTCAACCATTTCCTTTTAAAGTTGCAAAACTAGGTGTTTACAACCGCCCTGATCGAACTTCCTGTATCTCCTATTGCTAGAGGTGATTTATTGCAAGTTGGCATTAGAAAATAGCAAGCACACTCCTGGGAGCTGGTAATGGTTCAGCTTCAAAGAATTCTAATCTCATGCAAAGCAATGATTTCTGAGCAGTGCATGCTTCAGATACCTGAGGGCACCAACGACCAATACTACAGAGCTCAAAAGCTTTGCTGTGACAGACTGGGCAATTCCGTGCAAGTGCTGTTCCACCGTTCTGAACATACTGAAAGCATTGGGTGGATCAAAGATGGAGCAATCCATTACAGCCATTCAGCAACGAGATACATTACGATACTTACAACCAAGCACAAGGAACAAATGTGTCTCGAAGACCAGAATATTAGCACATTAAATATATGGTTGATACAAGCACGCCAGATTAAGTGGTAGTTTGTCCAGCAAGCTGTGGTCTGAGAGCCACAGCCAGCTTGGCTGGGGTTGGCTGCCTATCTGTTCGTGCCTGTGTGTGTCTCCTGGCTCATGTTACTATGGAACTTCCTGATGGGTTAAAGATCAGTCACAGTTCAGGATTTTGAAGCCAATTCCCTTTTAGTTATTCTGCTAAATTGTTCACAGGTAGGGCACAGTTTTCTGTGTGATGCACCATCAATAACTCACACTGAGACGTAAGGCGAGATATCGGCTTTTATTGACTGGAAGAAGGAAACAGGAGTGAGTGTCCATCATACTATGTCCTGGAGACTGAGGCCGAGCGTCAGGCCTCAGATCGCCTTTATACAGGGGCCTGTGGGAGGAGCCACAGGAGCAGTCAGCAGGGGGCGTGTCCAGACAGGCTCATAGTTCACCACACTGTGGTCGCAAGTTTAATGTTGCACAGTCTACAGTTTTAGTGACCTTTCTTTACACTGGAATTTACATGCAATTCCCAGATATCCTATCAGTTAAAACATCGAAATACCATTAACAAGCCCAGGCTGATGTTTCTCAGAACATTTTCTTTCTTAAACTGTTTTCTTTGAATTTTATTCTTTTCATGTTTTCTTCCTTTTTATTTATCCTATTTACCAGTTTTTTACCCATAGGCACTTTTTTTTGTAGGTATGGTCCATTCTCAGGTGCCAGTTGGGCAGATGCAACTCTTGGGCTTTACTTTTCTGAAATCCCCAGCAGAGGCAGCTGGATAATAATCAACAGCATGATACTCCACTGGAAAAGCTGAGACAACTTCGACATTTCCATATGAATTAATATGGCCTTTTCCAGACCTTCTTTCTGCTTATTCTTGTTCAGGTATGGAGTTCCGGAGTTTTTTGACACTATCATATACTTATAAACTGTTATTATTGCCCATGTTAGTTTAGTTTAGTGTTTTTTTTCCAATATATATTCTCTTTTATATATTTTCAAATTTTTTTTCCTTTTCTTTTGACGATTATTTTTGTTTTTTTTTCATATATAATTATATAGACTTGATTGATTAATGTACCTTTTTTTGTTGATGTTTAATAGGATATTATTATCCTATTATTAATGCAATTTCAAGTCTATTGTATTTATAACCTATTCATTATTATGTTATGTTTTTTCTTATATATATATGAAACTCAATAAAAAGATTGAAAAAGAAAGAAAAAGAAAAGGAAAAGCTGAGACAACAGTATCATCCAGCACAGAAGGTGGGCCATGCACATTGTGCTCTTGCCGATCTGCTGACAAACCTTCCCAACTAATCTCACCCCTTCCTTGCCTTTTTTCTCCCCACAGCCCACAACATACTTTTTATCTTATCAAATCCTTTTTAATCACCCTTTGAGAGTCTTTCTCAGTCTAGATTCAGTGGCCACTTTATTAGGTAAAGTACAACTGCTCATTAATGCAAATAGCTGATCAACCAGTTATATGGCAGCAATTCAATGTATAAAAGCATGCAGAGATGGCCAAGAGGTTCAGTTGTTGTTCAGACCCAACATCAGAATGGGGAAGAAATGCAATCTCAGTGACTTTGACCATTGAATGATTGTTGGTGCCAGACGGGGTGGTTTGAGTATCTCAGAAACTGCTGATCTCCTGGGATTTTCACGCACGACAGTCTCTAGTCTAGAGACTTACAGAGAATGGTGTAAAAAACAAAAATAAAATCCAAAGAGTAGCAGTTCTGTGAGTGAAAATGTCTTGTTAATGAGCGAGGTCAGGGGAAAATGGCCAGACTGGTTCAAGCTGATGGGAAGGCGTCAGTAACTCAAATAACCACGCTTTACAACAGTCGTGCAGAAGAGCGTCTCTGAACGCACAACATGTCAAACCTTGAAGTGGATGGGCTACAGCAGCAGAAGACCACAACATTACACTCAGTGGTCAGTTTATTAGGTACAGGAGGTAACTAATAAAGTGGCCACTGACTGTATACTCATCAGAGTTGTGTGCCGCAGTCACAAGGATGAAGCACCTGCGTACTCCCCGCCTTCAATCTTACCTACTTTGGCTTCCTCAAAGGAGATGAGGAAACATGAAAATTGTTTGGGAAATGTCTGGTGTGTGTCTCCTTTTCACAGTGAGGCTGAGCTAAAGGGGTCTGGGCCCACCACACAAATGGAAACCAACTTAAAAACAAGGAGACAGTGCTGAAGCTTTATAAGACACTAGTCAGGCTACACGTGGAGTAATGTCAACAGTCTTGGGCCCCTCATCTCAGAAAGTATGTGTTGTCATTGGAGAGAGTTCAGAGGAGGTTCTGGGAATGAAAGGGTTAACATATGAAGAGTGTTTGGCTCCTTTGGGCTTATACTCACTACAATTTAGAAGAATGCAGAGGAAATCTCATTGAAGTCTACCAAACATTGAAGGGACTAGCTAAGGTGGATGTGGAGAGGATGCTTCCTTTGGTGGGGGTATCCAGATCTAGAGGGCACAGCCTCATAATTGAGGGGCAACCTTTCAGAACAGAAGAAAGGAGGATTTTTTTTAGCCAAATAGTGGTGAATCTGTGGAATGCTCTGCCAAGACTGCGGTGGAGGCCAAATCCGTGGGTATATTTAAAGCAGAAGTTGATAGATTCCCGATTGGTCGGGGCATCAAAGGATATGGTGAGAGGGCAGGTGTACGGGGTTGAATGGGTTCTGGGATCAGCCATGATGGAATGGCAGAGTGGACTTGATGGGCCGAATGGTTTAATTCTATTCCTATGTCTTATGGTCGAACACAAGAAATAGCTCTAAAAAGATAGTTCACATTTTCTCCTCTCTGTAAATTCTTCCCTGACCAGTGATGTACTAAAAAACAAAGCCAACATTTGCTGAAGTTTGTTCAAAGAGAAAATAAATTCAGGAAATTAAGTCTGGAAATGAATTCAGTGCATTGCATGGGCTTGATAGGAAATTACATCAATTGCCAGGACACTCTAGCATCGACGTCTCTGTGCGCAATCAATGAGGAACCTCATCACTGCCCATTCATTAGACTACGCTCCACTGTTAATTATTGTGAAATAATAGGACAGCTTACCTTGGGGATGAAAGCAGCCATTTTACCTTGAAGCATTTTGACGATCAGTTTCAAAGTGGATATCTGTTATAAGGAATTCCTGGATTTGATCACCTGCATCCTAGGTTTCTAAAATAGCTCATTACCAAGACAGTGGATGCATTATTTGTGGATGTGCAAAGATCTCTAACAGTTCCGGTAGACCAGGTGGCAGATGTGACCTACAGAAGTACAGATCTCTTTGTCTAATAAATGTGGATGGCAGCATTCAGGAAACCACTGTTAAAGATTTAGTAACAGGACATTTAGGAAAACATAACCTGCCTAGGTTGAATCAATGTGGTTGCATGAGAGAAAAACTGGTCCTTTCAAACTTAACAGAGGTTCCTGCAGAATGTAAGATCAGAGAAACCAATGGATAGCACACATTTAGGTTTTCAAAGGGCATTTGATTGGGTACTACATAAAAATATTATTCAAACTAGGGCTCATGGGATTGGGTGTTAGAATGATGATAAATCTGTCAGTAGACAAAAAGTAGATAATGGAAATAATATGGTCATATCCTCTATTCCCCAATCTGGTCTGTTACCTCTTCTCACCTGCCTATTACTTCCCCTGTGTCTCCTACTCCTTTTTCTACTGTGCTCTCTTCATTCTCTCCTATCAGGTTCCTTCTTCTCCAACCCTTCACCTTTCTAGCACTCCTGGCTTCACCTATCACCTTCCCACTAGCCTCCTTACCGTTCCCCCCCCCCCACCTTTTCATTCTGTGTTTTCCCCCCTTCTTCTTCAGTCCTGAAGGAGGGTCTCGGCCCGAAACGCCGACTGTTTATTCATTGCCATCGATGCTGCCTGACCTGCTGAGTTCCTCCAGCACTTTGTACGTGTTGCTTTGGATTTCCAGCATCCGCAGACTTTCTTATGTTTATGGTCATTTTCAGTTTGGCAGACTAGTATGCTGTATCAAGGATTAATGTTTGGATACAGCTGTATTAATTGGACCTGAAGAAACTATTGCAACTGCTGACACAAAGGTGGAAAAATAAACTACACAAAGGATACAATGTGGTTGCAAAGACAGGGTGAGAGCAAGCAGGTGGCAAATGAAAGGAAGCTGTTCTTAGTGTGGGCAATGATTATCTGTTGGTGTTCAAAGAGATTTGGTTTTGTTATACATTAATTTCAGTGCAATCTATGTACAATAAAAGTACATGAACCAATAAGGAAGGCAAATACATTTTGGCATTTTTTCGCAAAGGCAGTTGGGTGCATGAGTAAGATTTGCATTCAATGTTCTTTCACTGATATAAGGTATTTCACATCCCAGGTAGGCACTGTTGTAATGGAAATATTGCAGACATTTTAAGTAAGGTTCTCAGTAACTGCAATGCAATAATAACTAGATAATCTGTCATAGTGATACAGACGAAGCAATAAATATTAGTCAAATCACCTGCCACTTTCCCTTCTCTTCTTCAAATAGGGCTGTGTGTCTTTATATTTACCTTTAGATGGCTGGCCTTGGGTTTACAGTTGTACCCAAAACCTGCCACCCCGGAAGTGCAGCACCATACTGTATATCTTCTCAGCACCACAATAGGCTATCAACAAGATTTTTGCGATGGTCTCTGTTGTGGGCCCTGAACCCACACACTTCTAGCTAAATGCAACAGTGATGCCCGCTGAGCTGAGCTGACATATTATGCCAAGGGTATTTTTAACAATCAGATAGTAGACTGTGATGGAATTCCTCGGTACAGAAGTTAGCTTTGGTAGTGCCAGTGAGATGGAGTTCAACTTAAAAACTCTTGATTTCAATCAATTGAACCACAGCCAATATGACATTGCTCTTCAATGTGTCACTGGTGATCTGTGTGAGATAGAGGTGTTATCAAGAGCGAGAAAGTATACAATGAACTCACTCAAAGGTACATAAAGAAAACTGAATACTCCAAACACTAAACCTTTGTTCTAGGAAAGTCATCACTCGGAAAAAAAGGGAAAGGGAAGGGCAAAATAGATATAAATATCTCTTTCCTGTGGTGTTGGTCCAGAGTATTACATAAGCACGTGACAGTCAAGGGAGAGTGCTACTCCGTAGCCAGCTGTATAATATTAGTCATAATTCTAGCTTCAGTGCAATGGCAACAAGTAGCTGGAACAGCAATGTAAGGGGACTGGGCAGAAGCAGCTGAGAAACTCCCAGTTTCAGGAAGAGTTCTTCGCATCGTGAAAGTCAATATATCATAGGGCAAACAGACAATGTATAATCAATCATAACGTGGAAATATCTTCTAAAAAATTTCTCAAAGCTGAAATACAGGTAATACTGAAGAAGGGGCTGTCTGAAATGATAAGCCTATTATTGAATCACTTGCTGGAAATGAGCAATAAGGTTAATGCTCTCATCTGAACCACATTGGCTGGGGCCACAATAAATTGGATGATTTACTGTTTTGAGAACATCAGCTGTAACAAGAATTCCAGCGTTATATGCTCTCGGCAGTGGGGTGTGGGTTGGAGGAGCAATTCTGCTGCAGTCCAATTTCCTGGCGCAGCAATTTTGGGGAGCAATCAAAAATTTCCGATTCTACACTTTGCCAACCGCATTGTGCTGTCTTTGGAGGAGGGTATTATACTGCACATGTTAAGAGCTTATCAGTACTCACTTAAACACACCAAAACCTACATGAACACTGCAACAGTGTTGATGTAAGTTAATTCAAAAACGGCCACAAATGAAAAGAGTAATCCATATAAAGACAAATTGACTCCATTTTTTAACTTAGAGATTCAGGCCTTCCAGCCCAATGATCCATGCCACCCAGTAATGCCCAAATTTAACCCTAGCTTAGTTACAAGACTATTTACAATGATCAAGTAGCTTACCAACCGGTACATCTTTGGACAGTGGGAGGAAACCAGAGCACCCGGAGGAAACCCACATGGTCACCGGGAGAATGTACAAACTCCTTACAGACAGATGCTGCTGGAATTGATTTCCAAACTCTGACGCCCCAAGCTGTAACAGTGTCACGCTAACCGCTACGGTACTGTGGCATTGCGTTCTTCACACCTGTCTCAACTTCTGGCTCCATCTCAACTCAACACCGCTAAAGAATGAGGCAGAAGCTCCAGTTAGCTCGACAGTCAAGGGCTGGGGAGAGAGACAAACTGGTGCTTGTGCATCTAATCATTATTCAGCACTCAACTAGTGTGCACGCGGTGCCAGTACCTGTGTCGATGTGTTTAAGAAACTGAAGCTATCGGAAATGACTGCTGAACAAATACCCTGGACTAACTTACAGGGTGAAATTTACTTAGGATGTTCATTTAACTAATAATACATGGAATTGTGAATGTTTGAGAAATTTACAAAATGGAATCTAATCTCAGGATTCTACATTGTGAAGGTGACTACAGTTCTAAAAGTGGAGTCACCCTTCTACAGCAGAACCTCTGAGATTAGATTCCATTTTCTGAGATTCCCTATCAAAAACTAAAATATTTTGCGCAATCCTAATAAATGCTTCTAGCATTGCTTCTAGTATTTCACAATGCTTCTAGTAAAAGATAATCCTGCAGATGTTGGGAATGAGTTCCAAGACTTAGATCCAGCAATAATGAATAAAAAGCATCCTCTTTGTAAGTCATTTGGAAAGAATCTGCCCCATAGTAAGGTTGCAAATTCACCTCGTCTTGTTAAAGAAATGTTAACAAGTAACTAATTTGTTGATGGTGCTTACTCCAGTGAAGATAAGCCAGAGTGAGGATGGACTCTTTCATTAGCTGGTAGAGTAGGGGGGAAATGTGAACTTTGAGGATGCAAGGAGGCCTCAATATGGTGTATTATATAAATGGGCAAACACGTGGCGGATGTAGTTTAAATGTGAATCTATCCACTTTAGTTCTAAAAACTGAAAGTCATAATCATCTAAATTGTGGTAGTCTGGGAAAAAGGAAGGAGCAATTAGAATGTGGAATCCAGTAACGTGAGGGCATCACATATATTTTCCATTTATGTCCACTGTAACCTCCTTCAATCCTCTAAACTCAGGCTCCTGCATCCCTCCTGTTCTGGATTTTTCTGTGCTTTGCTATTGGTCTGACCACTGTCTATGAGCCAGGTTACTTTAATTCATGAGATTATGGAATTTGGATGAAACGCTCCAAGGAGAGAAGGGCGTGTAGAAAGGAGTAAGTAACTAGGTGAGTGAGATCACACCTACTCTGGGTTTGATATTTGTTTGCTCAATGTAGATGACTACACCCAAACAAAATGAACTGGAGAGGGAGGGCAATAGAAATTTCCATCATTCAGTTGCCATGGGCTTTTCTCTCTCCCTCCCCACCAACTGCATATCATCACATATGCAGTCGAGGCAGCTTGAAGGGCAGCTGGGCTTTCAGGTAGGATTTGTGTTGTCTGAAGTCTGGCGTCACTGTCATTGTTGTGGTTTTGGTTTGAGCTGGCTCAGTAATCTGCACTTTGAAATCATGATGGTGTTACGAACCCCGTAACTGGGTATCTTACCAGCAAAGATAGGAGTATCCGTTGAAGTCTGATGATACTATTTTTAACAGTATTTATTAGTAAAAATACACAAAAATAATATCAATGCAAATATACAGATAATATACGACATCAATATTAAACCTAAAAGTGCGGGTGTAATGGAAGTATAAAGTTCAGTTCAGTTCATGCAGGCTGCAGTAGTTGTTGATCACTGTGTTGCAATTGTTGGAGAGAGAGAGAGAGAGAGAGAGAAAGTAACTTGCCGACTTTCCTTTTACGCTCTTGATCCGTCGATGCATTGTTATTGTGGCCATTCACGTATGACCCCTCCGTCCTTTAGCTAGACCATTCTGTGGAGGACTCATCACCCAGGCAAGGATGGACACACACACAAGCCCCCACCGGTCTCATAGCGTCTCTCCTGGTGCATCTGAGGGGTGTTCCCCAGACCCTACTTTTATCCCCACTCACGGGGTCTCTGGTGTCAATCAAGTTGGGATGATGCAATCCCTCAACCAGACCACTCTGGTTGCCCCCGAGGAGTTTCAATGAATAGAACAGTACTCAATACACAATTCCTTCTCCAAGAGACAATAGCAGTAATCAGTGGTTCCGTTCCGCTTTTGTTAGGAGGAGACATTCCACCTTTGTGCATCCCTACATTGTCTCTCTCTCATTACTGACATGAGCTGTTTATCTCTCTCATTTCCTGGGTACCAGACCAAAATAATAGCGATTTTGCGATTCTCAAAAAGGTGTGGGGGGGGGGGGCGACTTTGCACCCTTCTGCCCATCAGAGTTGCTCCTCATTCGTAACAATGGACGAGCGGAGGAATTGGAGGACCAAGACAAACAGCCACCTCTGGTCCCGTGTGTGTGACAGGCATGTTCACTCATGCAACAGTTTCTGACCAAACAGAACTCTGTCCTTTTGCTCCTGCTATACACAAGTAAATACTAAAAAAAATGGACTAATTTACAATTGTGTAGTGGTGATTAATTCACCGTCCTGGTTTTTAAGAATGGAATTTGGGCCCAGGGAGAACCTTTTTAATGCCGTAAAGTACCACAGCACGTAACTACCTGCCGGATAAAAGATGGAGGAATGAGCTGAGCAAATTTTAAAAATGTATATTCAAATTTGTTTTACATTAACTAGCATGACTAACATGTTAGAAAAACTAGCATAATTTCTCATCAAGTTAGTTGTGCTAATTAGTGACAGCCTTACTAATGATCTTCCAAAATTCTTAAGATTTTAATAGTTTCTCAGAAAAGTAGGAAATGTAAGGAGGCAACTACTTAAGGAGGCAAAAGAAAGTTGAAATACAGACTACTCAGGTCTGACAACTATTGTTAGGAAAATGCATGGATCAGCAGCATTGTGGGTGGGAGTCTCCTTCTGAGCAGCTCCTCCACAGCAGCTTGTCTCCACCTTCCAATGGGTATAACTTCTTGTCCTTGCTAATAACCATTTAATGAATAAAGTCAGCTTTGTGTTGTAAACACTTCATAACCACAAGCCCATAAAAACATCTCAATCACTTTTAAATACATTAACACGTACAAATGCTCAAATACTCTGTTGCCCTCTACCCATCAGGACAACCAGGGATATAATCTAATACATAAATGGCTAACCTCAGCTCTCAGAAAGAGTTGCCATTTTATTAGATATCTCTGCTCATTAATGCAAATACCTAATTAGCCAATTATGTCGGATGAAGTAGGAGCAACTCAATGCATAAAGCATGCAGACATGGTCAAAAGGCTCAGTTATTGTTTAGACTAAAGATCAGAATGGGGGAAGAAATGTGATCTAAGTGACTTTGATCGTGGAATGATTGTTGGTGCCAGATGTGGGAGGGGGTGGGGTTCAGTATCTCAGAAACTGCTGATCTCTGGGGATTTTCACGCACAGGCGTCTTTAGATTTTACAGATAACGATGTGAGAAACAAATACTATGGTGTGAGCGGCAGGTTTGTGAGCAAAGATGCCTTGCTAATGAGAGTGGTCAGACCGGTTCAATGACAGGAGGGTAACAGTAACTCAAAGAACCATGTTACAACAGTGGTGTGCGGAAGAACATTTCTGAATGCACAACACATTGAACCTTGAAAGCAGAAGACCCCAAATGTATACTCAGTGGCCACTTTATTAGGTATAGGAGGTAGATATCCCTGCACTGGAACAATTGTCACTAATCCTAGAAGCACACTCCACTGCAAAAGAATGCACTGTCATAAACAATAACATGTAATTAGTTAAAATTAATAAAACTTTGTAATTAACATGCACAAAATGCTGGAAGAACTCAACAGGTCAGGCAGCATCTATGGAGGGGAATAAATTGGTCAAATTTTCAGGTCGACCGTTTATTCCCCTCCAAAGATGTTGCCTAACTTGCAGATTTCCTCCAGCATTTTAGACGATAAGACTATTCAGTTCATCAAGCTCTACTCTGCCATCCCATTATGCTGATTTATTATCCCTCTCAACCTTATTCTCCTGCCTTTTCCCCTTAACCTTTGACCCTTACTGATGAAGAACTGATCCACCTTCGCTTTGTCCTCCACACATTCACCACCCTCTGCCTGAAGAAATTCCTCATGTCTGTTCTAAAGGGACATTCTTCTATTTTGAGGCTGTGCTCTCTGGTCATATAGTGACTCCCTCACTATAGGAAAGATCCTATCTATGTCCACTCTACCTAGGTCCCTCAACATTTGGTGAGTTTCAATGTGATCCCCCTCACTCTTCTAAACTCCAGTGAATACATTCCAGAGCCAACAGACAGTCCTCATATATTAACACGTACAAACAAGCTGGATGAACTCAGCAAGTCGGGCAGCAACCGTTGAAATCAGCAGTCAACGTTCCAGGCCAAGACCCTTCGTCAGGACTCAGCCCAAAACATTGACTGCTCATTTCAATGGATGCTGCCCGACCTGCTGAGTTCATTCAGCTTGTTTGTACCTGTTGATCTGACCACAGCATCTGCAGTGTACTTTGTGTTTACTCTTCATATATTAACCCTTCCATTCCTAAGATCATTCTCGTGAACCTCCTCTGGACCCTCTCCAATGCCAGCAAATCCTTTCTTAGTTAAGGGGGCCAAAACTGCTCACAGTACTTGACAGTGCAGTATATAGCATCAGCATTCCCTCATGCCTTTCTGTTCTAGTCCTCTTGAAATGAATGCTAACATTGCATTTGCCTTCCTCACCACCGACATAACCTGCAAGTTAACCTTTAGGGGACTTACACGAGGACTTCCATTTTCATCTTTTGTGCATGTTGCTCAAGATTTCCAGCGTATGCAGAATCCCTTGTGTTTAGTGTTAACACTGGTTTTTTTTTAAAATATTCCATCATGGGAAAGTCAGGACAGTATAGCAAAACATTTTTTTTGATTTTGACCAGAAAGTTAAGTCAATGTGATTGATGTTCAGTTGCTGATAAAGAACAGAAGGCAGAATGCATCTTTTGGCTGAAGTTTTCATTAACAAAACAAGGTCCTGAATTGGTTTCTATGTTGGAGAAACAGAAGTGGAAGACAGATTGGGTAACAAGCACATTAGCCGGTGGCAGGTTGTATAGCTCAGGAGAGGAAAAACCCCACAGCCTTAAAAGTATACATTCAGGGAGGTTCATGCTACTGCGTAGCAACTCTTGAAGTAACAAATATCTCTTGAAATAGGTAAGCAATGTTTACTCGAGGTTGGATTAGGTGTCCACAGGAGTCAAACTGTCCAGCCACACTTGGGTCAAAGCATGTTGAACAAGATTCCTCAATACAACAAGGCAAATGCAGACATATTTTGTTGGGAGAGGGAAGGTGCAGTGAGGATCTCGTACATTACCGAGCTTTGTAGCTTATATCTAATACAAATGGAACTATATCATCAATTTTTAGACTGTTCTAGGTTTCAGTAAATAAACCAATTATTGAAAAGAGATTTCACCTTGGAAGCTATTTTCAAATTAAAAGGCTTTTTTTTGTGTTTTTTTCTTTGATTCAACCTGGTGACTTTATTATTACATTCTCATAAAGACCTCAGCATTTTAAGTATTTTAAGTGGATTGACTATAGGTAGCCAATGCAAATTGGGTAAATATCGGACCGATCATTAAGTTTTAATGTTTAGATCCTGTAGTTTAGTGTCCGCATTAATACTTGTACCTGTCAATTACTGTGTCGGGGAGTACTTAAGCAATGTTAATATGAGGTCTAATGCTGCAAAATTAATCTCTGAGTAGGCTGGAAGTGAATGGCAAGTGGTTTGGTGCTTGCTTTTCTTCCTCTCTGCTGACTCCCTTGTTAGGGGGTATTCTGAAGTTATGTGAATATAGCAGATATTAATTTAAGCAAGAACCAGTCTTCAATTCTTATTGTAAATGTAAATACATCCAGGACACTTGCAATTAGCCTTCAGTTCTTATTGTAAATTGCAAGCAGCAAATTGAAGTTAAACTGGCCCACAGATCAAGAGATTGCAAACGGAACAGTCAAACATTAGGAAAATGGGGTTGTTAACTGGCTTGCATCGAACCAAGCAACATGGCCAACTTATTTGCACCATTGTGTTAGTGCAGGGAAGTGTCCCAGCCAAGGTATTTGAACATTCAGTTTTCTCCCAATGGAGATATTGGAGCAATTCAAAGGAAATATTGTCAACCCAAAATATTGAAGTGAACTATGACCTTGCAACTATATCAAATCTCCCACTGTTACCATTGATCTTAAGGGGTATAAAATATGTGAGCCTCTACTGAGAGTGCCTGCTTGTTGGAACAAATAAAGATTTTTATTTCACCAGTCTGTGTCTCTCCGATGAATTTGATCACAGTCACAACATCCCTTTTCTTCTTAAAGGCTAGGTAGAGGTGTGGCCCTGCCTAATATGTGTGTGCAAGTCTTAGAAAGGAATGTCTG
Source organism: Hypanus sabinus (assembly GCF_030144855.1). Classification (NCBI taxonomy): domain Eukaryota; kingdom Metazoa; phylum Chordata; class Chondrichthyes; order Myliobatiformes; family Dasyatidae; genus Hypanus; species Hypanus sabinus. The sequence goes on from NC_082720.1 coordinate 18,048,859, forward strand.
GAAAAGTTACAATTTTCAAGGCTGAAGGGATCCTTACCCCAAATCATTCAATCAGGTCAGTGAAGTTCCATCCTCTCCTTATGTGCATGATGACTGCCACTGATGCAAGTTGTACTTGTATCATTTCCACCACTACCTGGCTAACTCATGTTCAGAAATGAAGACGGCCCGGTTTCTTTATTGGTTTACCACAAGGCTGCTTAAAAGATTCAAATTTAAAACACACACTCAAACTCTTCAAAAAAAGTTTCTTTTTTTATTTAAGGTCATGAATAAAGAGCAGTGGTCGTTATATTATCACAATTTTTGATTAAATTTATTAGAAATGCTAGGCGTTTTTCCCATAAAGGACACAGAAAATCGGCAGGAAATTGTGAATCTTTGATTGTATTTCATAAATTTGGTGCAAGGGCTAAAGTACAACAAAATATAGAGTCTCTTCAAATACAGTCTACACAAAGTAACAAAAACAGACATGTTACAGTCACTACCCACCTTGCAAACCATCAGTAAACTAAATTGGCCTCACTTGACTGATTCGTCTCACTTCTCTCGTCACCACCAGCCAGCACAATCCGTCAGCCAGTTGTTAAAATCCAGGCCATATTACACAGCAACTTCAAGCCTGGATTTTACCTTAGCCAAGAAGAGTGAAGAAAACGACATCTCCCACCAGTGTAGCTTCCCTCAGAAACAGGGTATGCTTAGCCTCAAGTCCAGAAATACCTAACCTTTTTAATACAGTGCACAGATTTACATTTTGCTTTATCTCCAAGCCTGTGGGGTCGGGGTAGAGTAGAGACAATGGGAAAAAAGATAGAATCTAAGCCATTAATCGTAGCTTTATTGAAACAGTGTGAAGCTGAAAACAGGAGTCAATTTCAGGGCCCTCTTAAACTGCAGTATTGTTTATAAATGTCAAGGGCCCTTTGCTTCTCATCAATTCTTACTCCGACTCATTTGCTTCTGAAGGCACCATTTGGTTATCGCCCCGACTGTCCCACAGGTTTATTGCAGATGCACTGGAGGCATGCAGGCTTTAGCATGTTGAGTGGAGTGAAGCTTAGCCTACGCAGTTCATCATCTGAAGAGGCTCAGGAAGTGGCAGGTGAGGAAGAGGAATGGCACAACTTCTCCAGCAAGACCTAAACCTTGCTGACCTGGGAAAGTGAATTTACAGGTCCCAGCTCACGTCACCTCCCCTCCAGAACTGCCCAATCAAGTAGTGTAATGATAAAATCTGCTGGGGAGAGCAATCTATGTCAATTTTGTACTTAAGGATTTGCATTTTAAGGCATAATTCGTGGGATACAAAGGTCCTGAAATTACTTTAACTAATTTGTTCAGTTTTCCTCAATCATGTCTAAATCTAAATCCTCACATGTGCGATGGAATGGGAAGGCCTCTGTGCCATCACAATTCTTAGCATCCTCCTCTTCCTCACTTTCACTAAGTGTTTCAATCCGGCAGCTTCTCGTTGGACAACTTTGTGACAAGTCCGGCCTGAAGCCTGCAGTGTCCAAGGTAGAGTCAGGTGACTGGCCCTCTGGGGATTTCTTTTTCTCCGTTTCTAGGCAAGGACTGCTCAGGTTTCTCCTCTGCAACAAGAACAAAAAAAAGAGTATGTTTACAGGGCAATGTACATCAACCCCCGCAAATTATGCACCGAAGCAGTAGACCGTGTAAACAGCAGTTGAAATTTTATCTGCTTTGTAAACTAGGAGAGTCCACAATGATAATTAATATCGTGAAGAAACAGAGTATATCCCAGTGTTCACTGGGGACTTCTCTGTTCCTGGCCACTTCTACCTTCTGCTTCATGATTTCTGCTGGCCACTGCCAAAGATGGACAAATTTCTACTGGACATTTCACAGATACTATAGTCAGCTCAGATAAGCCAATAGCACTTCGATTCAATATAAGCACATGCAGTTTGAGGATAATGTAATTATCCGAAGGAATGCTGACTGATTCTCATTCCTGGAGTGAGTACTTGAAATGAGCAAACTCACCATTGACCAAAGACTGAATTTATGACCTTTCTGGCCTGTGTGTCTAACGACACCTCTACAAACTGTAAGAGGTTGACTTATCAATAAACTGATTTGCAGTTTATACAAAGAATAAAGAACCTTGGTTACTCATCAGCTCTGCTGGGATTCTGCATAAATTCCACTCTAATCATTCCATTCTAACAGAATAATAATCAGCACTGCAAGAGGGGTTTATTTTTTATAGCAGGTGAAGTGCTATACAGGGATAAGTGGGGAAATGGAACACATGTAGATTCAGCTGAGTGAGCCATTCCACTTCTGTGTTAAAGAGATCCTCCCCTCTGTTCCATCTCCCCCACATCACACACAAAACCAGCTTTCCTATTTAAAAATAAAGACAAGCTGAAATTAATGTTATTTGAACCTTTAAAAGATGGTATCATGCTGTATTTTTTCTTATCTGATTAGAACGGAGATGTCTTCCAAGGTGGAAATCTATGGTGACTGGCAAGAGTATTCTAGTGTAATGTTCAATCACTACCAATTGGTGGTAGTAGAGAACAACAACCAGTGCACGCACTTACATGACAGGGTTAGGCTTTGTAGTGAGGAAGGCTGACAATTACCCTTTGAAATCATTAACCACCTCAACCCCAGTGTTGTCAAGCTATTTGACCAGGGTTGAAAACACAGCAGACTAGTATCTTCCATTTATACAGTTCCTTATTGAATATCTCAGTAGCTCAGAGTACATGAAATAGTTTTTAAGATGCAGTGATTCATATAGACGATGGTACAGTTACCAGCCCCATACCCATCTTAGGAATGATGGTAGAATGGCAAATATTTAAAAACTTATTAGTTAGTTTTATAAACAAAGAATTGGGCCAGTATCCATATTTTCAAATTATTTAATTAGTTGTAGAGTACTTTGAGCCAGAGTTCAAAGAAAGGCAGTACGAGTGCAAGTTATTCTTTCAGTGACTTTCCCAATCAGCTTCTCACTGCAGGAATCTGGATAGGCAAGGATTTCCCCTCCAGAGAAAACAGAAATGGACCAGGCATTCCAATCTCCTAACAAGTGATTGAACAGAAGTGGAACAACCTTCAGCCTTCCTGACTGAGTAACCACACATGGACAAACCACCTACAAGAAAATACAACTTCTGTGCATTTCATGAATTTTTATGATTTTATGTTCGCCTCATTCAACATACAGTGGTGCTAGAAAGTTGGTAAACCCTGTGGGATTTTCACTGCTTCTGCATAAATATGACCTAAAATGTGATCAGATCTTCATGCAAGTCCTAAAACTTGATACTATAGAACCCAGTTAAGTAAATAACACAAAAAAACACCATACTTCATTTATTTATTGAGGAAAATGATACAATATTACATGTATCTCTTGGAAAAAGTATGTGAACCTTTGCTTTCAGTGACTGGTGTGACCCCCTTGTACAACAATAACTTCCAACCAAGTGTTTCCAGTAACTGTTGATCAGTCTTGCACGTCAGCTTGGAGGAAATTTTAGGCCATTCCTCCTTACAAAACTGCTACAACTCTGGGATGTTGGTGGGCTTCCCTGCATGAATTGCTTGCTACAGGTCCTTCCACAACATTTCTATAGGATTAAGATCAGGACTTTGACTTGGCCATTTCAAAACACAAGTTCTCTTCTTTTTAAACCATTCTGTTATTGATCTACTCTCGTCTTTCAGATCATTGTCTTGTTGCTTTATCCAATTTTTATTAAGCTTCATGTAGCAGATTGTTACCTTGACATTCTCCTGTAAAATGTCTTGGTACAATTACAAGCTGTCCAGACCCTAAGGCAACAGAGCAGCCCCAAACCATGATGCTCCTTGCACGATGCTTCACAGCTGGCATGAGGTTTTGATGTTGGTGTGTAGTGCCCTTTTCCCTCCAAACATAGTGGCATGCCTTTCTGCCAAAAAGTTCAATTTTTGTCTCATCTGTCCAAAAAACATTGTGCCAGAAGCATTGTGGGACATCCAGGTGGTCTTTTGCAAACTTGAGACGAACAACAATGTTTTTTTTAAAAAGAGCAGTGGTTTCCTCTGATAAACATCATTTTTGTTCAGAGTTTTTCTTATAGTGGACACATGAACAGTGACTTCAGTAAGTTCTAGAAATTTCTACAGGTCTTTTGCCATTACCCTTGGACTCTTTACACTTCCTTCAGCATTGCACGTTGAGCTCTTGGTGTGATCTTTGCAAGAAGCCCACTCCTAGGGAGAGTAGCAACAGTACTGACTTTCCTCCATTTGTAGGGAATGTCTCTTACTGTGGACAGATGAACACCCTGGTCTTTAAAAATGTTTTTGTAGCCTTTTCCAGCATTATGCATCTCTACAATTCTTCTTCTAAGGTCCTCTGAAAGTTGTTTTGATCAAGGCTTGGTGTACATAAACAGATCTTTCTTGAGAAAAACAGGCTCTCTCAGTAACCTGACTTTGTGTCTTTTTTAAAAAAAAAGGGCAGGGCACCTCTGCAACCCATGCCTTCAATCTCATCTCATTGTCTGGAACATCTGACTCCGAATAACTTTTTAGAGAGCATTACCCCAGAAGTTCACATACTTTTTCTGACAAATACATGTAATATTGGCACACACAAAATGCTGGTGGAACACAGCAGGCACTGTTGACGTTTTGACGACGACAGCGCTTCTCCCTATAGATGCTGCCTGGCCTGCTGTGTTCCACCAGCATTTTGTGTGTGTTGTTGTTTGAATTTCCAGCATCTGCCGATTTCCTCGTATTGACATGTATTATTGGATCATTTTTCTCAATGAGTAAATGAACAAGTATGTTTTTTGTGTTTTTTATTTAATTGTGTTTTCTTCATCTAGTTTTAGGAATTATGTGAAGATCTGATCCCATTTCAGGTCATATTTATGCAGAAAGAGAAAATTCTACAGGATTCACAAAATTTCAAGCACCACTATACAATGAGGATGACTGACAGCTCCAAACTTGCATTTTATGAGAGGGAAGAGGATGCCACATTTTACCATAATTAGTTAGAAAATTTAGGAAGTAATGAGAAAACAGAGTTTTTCAGAATCTACAGATGAATGCCAAAGACAACAAACTCTGTGGCAGCATTTATCTCCAGGCCTCTAACCCTTTGTTAGGCCAAAATATATTAATGATCACAGACCCACTGAAGGCTATCAGCAGAAATATTTTGCCTTAACTTTCCTCTCCAGGATCATTTGTTGAGGTGACCCTTCTGTCCCATTACAGTTCTTTAAACCAGGAATGATCAAGAGGAGTAACTGGACTTTACTACAAATGAAACAAACACATCTGGGACTGGATACAGAGATGAGTGGGGGAAAAAGCTTATCAACTTTCCAGGAAGATAAAAGCAAGGAAATGATATATCTGCATTCATTAGTAATGACACTGTCACAGGGCCAGTGGCATTTTCAATAAATTATACAACCAGCTTCTTCACATCCCTCAGGAAAAAGCAGCCCCTGCATCCTTTTCTTTAAAAGAACACCAATCATTCGATTGTTTGGGGCTGCCCTTTCCCTGCTGCTAAGAAACCATTTATCAGCTCGCTCCAATTAACTACCAACAGGGAGAGCGGTGAACAGCTTTGAAACCTGGAGTCATTGCAGGACTAAGTGTGGGAACATCTCAGAGTTTCAGTGCTGATGGACAAAAGGATTCAAAGAATTTCCAGTATTTTTGCAGTGGGAGGCTGATCCTGGTCAACTAGCTTAGGGAAACAAAGCCAGCTGTTTAAAGGCTGTTGTACACTTCGGAATATTTAGTTCTTGGGCATGTACCTTTGGTTTAAAATGTGCTGGACATGAGGATCTGGCAGAACAAGCAGCTCTATATCTGTAATTAAATATCATTACACGGTTGAGCAAAATTCAGTTTGCCTCACTTCACTCCCAGAAACTCAAACTGTTTCTTTTTTGCAACTTTAGTTCAAGGAAGTTTAAATTTTAGCTCAATTTATTTTTCCAAACTGTAGACAATACAACAGGTTACAAAAAATGGCAAACACTCCAGCTAATTTCTGGCAATTTTCATGAAATGAAATTAAAATTTTACCATGGGATTGCAATTAAAATACGTTTTGAGTAACACCAATCTTGAAGTGCTATTATAAAATGACTGCCTGTGAATTTTAAAAGTCTTCACAACTTCTTTTGATAAATAAGTAGCCTTTTTCATACAGGCTGTTTATATCGGCTGAGCCATACTAGTTCAGCTGAGGTTTCTACCCTTATCAAACGTTTATCAACATCCCTCTCTATTTAAATTAGCTTTTTAACACAGAGAAACATTTCAGATTTACCTAGTTCACCTAAAACATGAAAGCACCTCAGGAAGATGGTGTAAATACAAGAAATTTGGAATACCATAAAACATGTTTGGGTAAAGATGGGAAAGTACTTGAGCAGCATGGTTGTAATGTTGCTAAAAGTAGTTCCCAGATGGCTGGCATACAGATCTTAAACAGGGCAGTACTAGGATTTGGTAAGGGAGGGGATATCAAGGCCCTATTTTTGAATGTCACTTTGCGATTTGAGAGTAGGAAGCAGCAAATGTGTACACCCAATTCTAGGACAGACCAGGGTCTACAGCTAGGGGCTGACACGTGATAGACCATGGCACATTCAAGATTGTCAATTCCTGACAAAATGACCCAGTGTCAAGTACTATATTTCAAGGATAGGGCCTTGTAAAGGTGGAATTGTTTTAACCTGACTCAGGTATTATGGCTCAACAACATGTTTCTTAAGGTATATACAAGACATTTTAACTGTTTGAGAGAATTTAAAGTACTTGACAAGGAAATAAATTGTCAAAGAGTCTGCTTTTAAATTTGGTCTCATAACCAACCATTATATACATATTTTAATTTGATTCAACTTCAGACTTCACAGAAATTATGCTAATAAGTATGCCATCCTTGATCCTGCACTCTACTATTCCTACTGGATTACTGGGGAACACAACAAATAAATCTCAACCTCCACTACCTCTACTGACAAACATAAAATCATAAAAACCTTTTGGCCTGTATTACTTGATCAATACATGCTGTTTGGGTTCTCTAATGAATTCCGTTATGGAATGGACGGACTCATACATAGTCACAGAGTGATAGAGCATGGACACAGGTGCTTTAACCTAACAAGTCTGTGCCAACCGTGGTACTCACCCAGCTAGTTCCTGCATACAGCCCATAGATAGCCTTGTAAGCCCCGCTCCTGCAAGTACCTAACTAAGAGCTTTCTCAACCACTCCCTCCAGCAGCTCATTCCATATAATCACCACCCACTGGGGAAAACATTGCCCTTCAAGTCCCTTTTAAATTATTCATCTCTCAACCTACATCTTGTTTTGTATTCCCCTACAATGGGGGAAAGTCTGTTACCATCCACCTAACATACACCACTCTTCGGTTTAAACACTTCCATAACATTGTCCCCATTCTCCTACGCTCTCAAGAACCTAGAATGGACAACCTCTCCTTCGAACTCTGGTCCTCTAGCTTTTGCAACATGCTCGCAAATATTTTCTGCACTTCTTTCAGTTTTACCATACCTTTCATACAAGAGTGACCAAAACTGTACTCAGTAGTCCTAGTGTGGCCTCATCAATGATTTATACAAATGCAACGTGGTGTCCCAAGCCAGTGAAATGACTGATGGTCAGCTTATTAAATGTCTTTTTCACCACACTGCCTATCGTCAATGCTTCTTTCAATGAACTATGCACATACTCCGAGGTCTCTCTGTCCTAATGCCCTAATATTCATGGAACAAGTTCCATGCCAACTTGTCTTTCCAAAATGTATCACCACACACTTATCTGTATTGAGATCCATTTGCCACTTCCCAGCCAACTTCCTTAACTAATCAAGATTCTCCTGTAATCTACAATTATCTTCTTCACTATGAACACCTAATTTTGTCTCATTTGCAAACTTACTGATTAAGCCTTGTGCATCTGCATCAATATCATTCATATAAATAACGAACAGCAAGAGGCTCAACAGTATAGCATTGATACAAGCTCTTTGAACCAACCTCTCCACACTGTCCATCCAGCTACTCCCATTTCCTGGAAATACCCAGATACCTACAAGCCCCAACTCCTCAATGTACCTATTCAAATCTTCTGTTCAGCCTGAAATATTAAATCTGTTTCTCTTCCCACACACGTAGCCTAGCCTACTGAGAATTTCCAGTATTTTCTGGAATTACCTGATAGAAGCACCCTCAGACTAGCCTGCTATTATTAGCTACCCTGCTAATTAGAAGGCTTGACTGCTTATTCTCATTCAAGCTTGTCTTCCCTTTGCAACTACCTGACATTCTGCACTACTTACTCATAAAATGTGGTCAAATACAATCTGCCTAAACTACTAACACACCAATAATTGTACTTTTCATGTCTTTATTGTACACATTGTTTAATCTCTCACAGTCCAGGCTGGAAAGAGTCTGTGAAACTTTATATTTTATAACTGGTAGACCCTCCTTTAGCAAAAATAACCTCCACCAAATGTTTCCTGTAGCTGCTGATCAGACTTGCACAACCATAAGGAGGACTTTTAGACCATTCCTCCATAGAAAACTGTTTTAGTTTGTCAATACTGATCGACAAATGACGCAACAGCCACTGCTCTACACACTGTCCTTACACACACCTGGAGAAGAAGGATGTTTATGTGAGGATGCTGTTCTTGAACTACAGTTCAGCATTCAACAGCATAATTCCCTCCAGGCTCGACAAGAAGCTCAGAGATCTCAGCCTTCATCCTGCCTTGTGTAGCTGGATCATGGACTTCCTGTCAGATGACCAGCAGGTGGTAAGAGTGGGCTCCCTCATCTCTGCCCCTCAACACAGGAGTCCCTCAGAGCTATGTACTAAGCTCCCCCCTGTCACTCTCTGTATACCCATGACTGTGTCACCAGTCACAGCTTCAATCTGCCAATTAAATTTGCTGATAACACTACACTGATTACCCAATCTCAAATAATGAGGCAGCCTACAGAGAAGAAGTCACCACCCTGACACAGTGGTGTCAAGAAAACAACCTTTCCCTCAATGTTGCAAAAACAAAAGAGCTGGTTGTGGATTACAGGAGGAATGGAGACGGCAGGCCCCTATTGACATCAATGGATCTGGGGTCGAGAGGGTGAACGGCTTTAAGTTTCTTGGCATAAAACATCACCCAGGATCTCATGTGGTCTATATATATACCGGCTGTGTGGTGAAAAGGCATAATGGCTTCTCTTGCACCTCAGACAGCTGAAGTAGTTTGGTATGGGCCCCCAAATCCTAAGAGCTTTCCACAGGGGCACAATTGAGAGCATCCCGACTGGCTGCACCACTGTTTAGTATGGGGACTGTACTTCTCTCAATCGCGGGATTCTGCAAAGAGTAGTGCAGACAGCCCAGCGCATCTGTAGATGTGAACTTCCCACTATTCAGGACATTTACAAAGACAGGTTTGTAAAAAGGGCCTGAAGGATCACTGGGGACCCGAGTCATCCCAACCACAAACTGTTCCAACTGCTACCATCCAGGAAACAGCACCGCAGCATAAAAACCAAGGCCAACAGGTTCTGGGACAGCTTCTTCCACCAGGCCATCAGACTGATTAATTCATTCTGAAGCAACTGTATTTCTATGTTATATTGACTGTCCTGTTGTATATACTATTATAAATGACTATAAATTGTACATTGCACATTTAGACGGAGACATCACATAAAGATATTTATTCCTCATATATATGAAGGATGTAAGTAATAAAGTCAGTTGAATATTCCTGAGATACCTTGCATGAACAGCATTCTTCAGGTCATGCCACAGCATCTCAATTGGGTTAAGGTCTGGACTCTGACTTGGGCATTCCAAAACACAAACTTTTCTTCCTTTTTAAACCATTTTTAAAAATGTATTCTTGTATTTCAGATCATTGTCTTGTTGCAACATCCAACTTCTATTAAGCTTCAGCTGACGGACCACCACCTTGACATTCTTGATACAATTCCGAATTGATTGTTCCCTCACGATTGCAAGCTGTCCAGGCACTGAGGCAGCAAAGCAGCCCCAAATCATGATGCTCCCTCCACCACGCTTCACAGTATAGTATTTCATTTTCATTAGTTTACTAGAAGTGCTAAATATTAATTGAAATAAATATGTCCATGCAGTAATGGACTGGGAAGTATGAAAATCAACACTAGTACCTTAACTCATCAAATCCTGGAGAGCCACCAAGTTAATTCAGTGCCTCAGCCAATTTATTTAATGAGCTGGAGGGCTGTCTCGTTCCTCTTTGCCTGATGGGTAGAAGGATGCAACCATTTACCCTTGCCAGGCGATGGGATTGCTTGAGCTGACCTCTCAGTGGACAGAGACATCCCAGTAGTAAGGAAGGATCACTGCTCCTGAATGTCACCCAGTGGTCAATGGTGGTAATGGATGCACCAATGCAGACATGGGGTTCAGATATGGTCTAATAACTTTATGCTCGCTATCCAAGGTATGGAAAATAAGCACAGAGTTAGGACTAGAGATAAGTAGCTCCACTGACTCTTCACTGGGAGCCACAGCCTCTGTAGTATCCAGGACATCTTCAAGGAGCAGTGCCTCAGAAAGGCAGCATCATTAAGGATCCCCACCACCCAGGACATGCCCTCTTCTCATTGTTACCGTCAGGACGTACAGAGCCTGAAGGCACACGCTCAACAATTCCGGAACAGCTTCCCCTCCACCATCCAATTTCTAAATGGACATTGAACCCACAAACATTACCTCACTACTGCTGTTTTGCTATTTTTTTGAACTAATTTAATATAAAAACATACATACACACACATACTGTAATAGTTTTTTGTTTCTAGATTATCATGTATTGTAGTGGTCGCCAACCCGTCGATCATGATCGACTGGTGGATCTTTAAGACTTTTCCCAGTGGATCCCAAAAAAAAAGAAAAATAAATACACAATTCCGGGTTGCGGGATTTTAGTTTTGTTCTTTCTGCCCAGTGCGCATGTGTGTAGCTCCCCTGCCACGAGACTACACAGTGTACTTCAGTGGTCCCCAACCACCAGGCCATGAGGAAACGATGTAATTTGTGGAACTTGAATGCACGCGAGGTCATCAGTCGCCTAAACGCAGTGATACCCTCACGCCAGGGATCACTGGTTGGTCTTGGGTAACCGGCCGGCAGGAAGTGCCGTTGCTGCCGGCCTGGAGCACGGACAGATGGGCGCCGCCTCTAAACCTGTTCAGCACACCGAATGTCTGTGGGGAACCCGGTGCTGAAATATTCGCAGACGACCTAATTTGGGTTCAGGGTTTCGTAAGTAGCAGGGCAGCTACCTCACTGTGATCTACTGAAACAAACCTTTGTCAGCTGATAGATCCTACTGGGGGGGGGGGGGGGGGGGCAGGACGCACCCTGTCACACTCCTCGCTCGGTCACTCGCTCTCTCCGGACTGTGACCGCCACAGCCCCGGCACTGGGACCTCATCCCACCCACGACCAGCCGCACCTGGCCAAGGTGTCTGGCAGCGGGTGAGCGGGAGGCTGAAGTTGGGGCCCGGAGGCTGTCTAATGAGGCAATGAAGCCCTCAAAATTGCTTCGGCACCCTAAGTCCAAGGACCCTGCACTTAAATACAAACCCGCTGAGTTTATTTTCCGGCGTTAAAAATGTGAGCAAGCGGGACAGTGGCTAAGTGCTGAGAGCCACGTAAACTAAATTGCAGAATAGACTGGACATCAGAAACCTTCTTCGAGTATCGCTGTATTCCGGTGGCGTTTAAACCCACCCAGCCCCCCAAATCAGCCGGTCCGCAAGAAAACTGTCAATATTAAACCGGTCCGCAGTGCAAAACAAAAGGATGGTGACACCTGTTGTTCATACATTATTTCTACTTCTGGTCTTTTCTGCCCCGCTGCGCATGTGTGTAACTAATCGATTTGGAGTCGATCTTGCCTTTCACTAAGGCCGAAGTAGGGGATCTTGGGTTTCAAAAAGTTGGTGACCACTAATGTATTGCATTGTACTGCTGCCACAGTTTACAAATTTCACAACATATGCAGGTGATACTAAACCTGATTCTGATTTTGAAGACAGAGGGACAGCAAGTGTGAACGAGACAGTGTCAGGAAATTGTGCATATGTTGACCAGCTGATGGCAGCACCAGCCTCGAGTTCTGAAGCACCACAAGATTTAGGGGTTTAGACAACTCTCAGCTCAAAAACTAACCCAGCAAAAAAAAAGGCTAACATTGAAAAAAATTTAGTCGACAATTAAAGAGCCATACTTCAACATGAGTATGTACCTTTTCCAGAGGAAACAGTAAAAAAAATTAAAAATTAGTAGTGTCTCTGAAAGCTTGATTAGAAATGTACTGGGTGTAGGCTACAGCCAACTGCAGCAACACCACGAAGTTTCCATAATGAACAACCAAGAGAAAGCAACAAGATACTGTGCTGTAGAGCTATGCTGCAGGACAAAGCCTGAGCAAGACAATTAGAATGAGACCTAGCAGCACCTAACATCATCTGCTGTTGAGGAGCTAATCAGAACTGTGTAAAACCCTGCACTTTTGCTGAGCACTCACTGTCTGTCTGGGGAGCAGGGCTGGGAAGAGGAAGTGGTTGGTAGTAGAGGATAACGTTAATGCTTGTAACAAGAGGCCTTACTAACCACAGTGAGCTCAGATGTCAAATTCACTAATGTGCAATTGCATACACCATCTTTCTCTCTTGTACACCACAGTAAAAGTGTGTAAGTGCACTGAATTTCACTCACTAACTTTGTAGGTAGAAAAGACAAAGAGGGTGGATTCCAATTCTACAGCAGTAACATTCTGTTTCGGTCCTCTGTTTTGTGTTGGTACTGACTAGGTCAATGACTTTTTAAGTCCATCTGCCTGCATCATCACCCCACATAGCCCTGAGCTTACTTCAATCAACCTGACAATGTTGTTGACATCCTTTATTTGTTTTAAAACAGTCACTATCTCAAGACTTTCAACAAAAGGAAACAGAATACAGGTTACAGTTGTCCAAACTTCTCTTCTGATACCTGTCAAGGCCAGTGAGTACTACGATTAGATAAAATCTTTTTACAAACTGAACAGCAAGCAATAGCAGGAGAATTTCGGTACCAAAGCAACTGCAACATTCCAATGGGACACCTCTCAAGCACAAAGACCTTTGTTGATTATTAAGACCTTGACTAATAAGAGTTATTTTTAAATCCTCTCTTCCTCAACAAGACAAAGGTGACATGAAGGTGCACTGTGACTTCTTGCAGTATCTGGCTTATCTCCAGCTTTATTCCCATTTGTTTTAATAAATCAAACATATCTGCTACAATCTGGTTTTAAAATGATTACACTATGTTCTGCATTTTGTTTTTCTTCTACTAACTTAATGTACTGATGTATAGCAAGATCTGTACTCACAAAGAAGCTTTTCAATGCATCTCAGTACAAATGACAATAATAAACCACCACATTACATGGTATGGTATCATCAAACACATCAACATCTAACAACCAAAATGCACAGGGAATCCCAAAATCAGTTCTGTGTTAGTGCAGATTGAGACAAAAAGAAAAACTACTTTTTGTCAAAATCCATTATTAAGAGTACATGACTCAGTGCATGGTTTGTTACCCATCTGTTCACTTTAATAATAACCTTCCTCCCTCCACAACTACTCCTATTAAACAACGAAACATTCAGTGGGGTCCTGACTCAGTTGAAAATTGCCAAGCATTATAACCACACATCCAGTAGCATTACCAAAGGACTATCCAATACATAAATGAACACTAACTAGATACTGTACTATATAACTTGCCCTCCCAGGCTTGCAGCAATGAACACCACCCATGTGCTAAATGGCACAGATCCCTCTGCCACAGGCTGAGGGTTAGGGATGGATTTTATAATCCACTTACGACTCAGAATAAATGGCACATTAAATCAATTCAGGACTAGAGAGAATCACTGCACAGTAGTTCTGGGAGTAGAGGTGGTTTTATTGGTCAGCAAACTTGCACTGCATCTGATCTGTGAATGTTTAATGGAACACCTAAATTAGCATCATTTATCTAGCCTATGTGACTTGGGATGAACACACTGCCTGTTAAAAGCACAAACAGGTTAACACTAACTGGTATGAAACGAAGAACTAAGTCCCTCTTTAAATAAAATTCCTTGGGTTCAGAATTTTAGGAGTTAACCTGAAACAAGACTAAATTACAACTGAAAAACACTTACTCATTCAGAATACATATAGTCAGAATAGAGTACTTGGCAGTATGCCTAACAACTATGTGCAGGGTTTGGAGTTATTGGTCCTATATTTACATCCCTTAACAGGAAGGGTGGGATATTATAGCCATCATTTTCTTGGAAAAGGATAAGAACTGGAAAATAGCATTTCAGTGGGAAATGGCAAATGACATCAATAAGTACTGATTAAAATTAGGGCAACCTCTAAATATAAAGGGCAGCACACAGTTGGTTTTCTGGCTTATAGATTAGAATTTAGTATTTCACTACCTAATATTGCTGTTTAATGTGTTCAGATGACCCAAGATTAAATTGTTGACCTCTATGTAATATATCACACACAAATTACTGGAGGAGCTCAGCAGGTCAGGCAGCTTCTATGGAGATGAATAGACAGTTGACGTTTCAGGCCAAGACCCTTCACGAAGACCAGATCAGGACATGAGGTCTGATGTAGGGTCTTGATTCAAAATGTCAACTGTTTATTCCTCTCCATAGATTTTGCCTGACCTGCTGCGTTCCTCCAGCATTTTGTGTATGCTGCCCTAGATAGCCAGCATCTGCAGAAAGTGAATGAGATGTCTCATACTGAATCCTAGGGTTTGTTCAAGGTTAAACTGAGAGCACAATTAGGCCCAGCACCGTAAAACCAAGAAGATACAACAAAATCTGTATTTCCCAATTATTGCCCACCACACTGCCCCCCCTCACCCCACCCTGTGAGCAGATACCTCAGCTGTGGTCTGGAATCAGGCTTAACTGCCAATCTGTACAATACATAATTACCAGCTAACACAGATGGCTCAACAGGAAAGAACAAACAGCTTCTTTATCTCATTGTGCCCTTCCTACCAAATAAATATTGAAAAAAAAGAACCTTTTTTGATCAATAAGAACATTTAATTCCAGCCTACTACAGATTGATAATGAACATGGTACTTTAGAGAAAGGATTTTTACCAGTATTTACTCTACACACCCATATAATAGGAACTGGATAGATAACAGGTATACTGGTAAACAGGAGATCAGTGCACATTTATTTTATAAAGGTGGAGCATGTATTGCATTATTAGCAGCTGGATCTAAGCCACTCCATGTTCTACACCAGGGCTCTGCTGAGCTTACGGATCTCAATCAAGACAATAGTTTGTCTGCTACATTTTACCTCAAATCCCTACGGTCAGAGGAAGAATGAGGTCATTCAAGGTTTCCTAATGTATGAAACTTTGCAGTTCCTATCTGTTGGGAAATGCAAGTGCCAGTCAGGACCTGAATTAGACCCACAGTCCTCCTTCCCCAACTCTCTGATTTTGTAAATTGTAAACATCCTGCCAGGCTGTTACACCACAAACTATAATTGCCGAATTAGGGCATGTCTCTCTAGGATAAAGAGCTGAGCAGTCACATCTTCACCCAGCTGCTCTTAATCCAGTAAAAATACCTATAACATCAGGCGACAGTTACTCAGTTTGTTTTTTTCTAATATGTTCACGGAGAATGTTGGTATTGCAGTGATATAAACAAGAGTTACCATTAGCTAACAGGGTAGATAGCCAACATCATCATAGATAGAACAGAGTGGTAGACAGACAATATCTGCCTTCCATGGTAAGTGTGTCTAAAACTGGTGGGCACAGGTTTAGGGTAAGAGAGAGATCCAAGTGGCAACTTTCCACAAGACGAGTAATTGGTATCTGGTGGAGCTGCTAGAGTTAGAGATGGAAGCAGGAACAATTACATGTTGACAGGTATTTGGATGAACAGAACATAGAGGAATATGGAATTAAACCAAATGGAATTAGTATAGATTGTTATGACTCAGAGGGTCAAAAAGCCTGTTTCCATGACTCTACCTTTGTACTTCAGTCAAAATCAGAAATAATGTTAAAAACATGAACAACACAGGAGATTCAATGAAAGCTTCATAATGCTGACAGTGTTTAATTAAACACTAAGGGATCGGACCGGATATATAAGTATTTGGACAGACATGAACTGATTAAGGATAGTCAGCATGGCTTCGTGAGTGATAAGTCATATCTAACCATGTTTTGAGGAAGTTACCAGGGAAGTAGATGAAGGCAATGCATTGGATACTGTCTACATGGACTGCAACAAGACACTTGACAGGGTTCCGCATGGGAGTCTGGTCAAGAAGGCTCAATCGCTTGGCATTCAGGATGAGGTAATAAACTAGGAGAAGCCAGAGTGGTACTAGAGGGTTGCCTATCTGACTGGCCGCCTGTGACTTGTCGTGTGCAGCAGCAATCGATGCTGGGTCCTTTAGTGTTTGTCATCTATATCAAAGATTTATGTGATAATGCAGTTAACTGGATCAGCAAATTTGCAGATTATACCAAGACTGGGGCTGTAGTGGACAGTGAGAAAGGCTATCATGGCTTGCAGGGGGATCTGGACCAGCTGGAGAAGTGGACTGAAAAATGGCATACGGAATTTAATACAGAAAAGTGCGAGGTTTTGCACTTCTACGGTAAATGGTAGGGCACTGAGGAGTGTGGTAGAACAAAAGGATCTGGGAATACAGGTACATAATTCACTGAAAGTGGCGTCACACGTATGTAGGGTTGTAAAGTGGCTTGAGAACATGGAATGAGCACAAGTGGTGCATGTGAGCTCAACTTCAACATTTAAGTTTAGATAGGTACATGGATTGTAGGGACATGGCAGGCTATGGTCCCAGTGCAGATCGATGAGAGCAGGCAGCTTAAATGGTTTTGGCATGTATTAGATGGGCTGAAGGACATGTTTCTAAGTTGTACTTCTCTACAAGGACTGGCTTGGTATCAGCAATCCTAGAGCATCTTTAATTGAAAAAAAAGATCCTTTGTGCTAGCTTTCTTTACACTGCAGAAGTAATCAGATAATCTGCAGAGATCCCTGATTTGATTCCTCAAGTCCAGAATTAACTTTTCACCAAAGTCCCGAGACTAAAGGAGAAAGGAAGAGGAAACAAAAGCTCTCCAGCACCTGTTGAAAACTCTACCTTTATCCCTGGATCCTAAGCTGCAAGGTTCCAGTTTCAAAGGCACAACTGTTAGTTAACTGCCAAGAGGAAGTCAGGTACTTCCTTACAGGAAAGGGGGAGAAAAAAAAAGTTACAGGGTCAACAATTTTATTTTATAAAGCCTTTCACTGGATGGAAAGAAGCTGGGATTTCTCTGCCTTTAAGAACACTGTCATACCTCACTTTATGGGAGAGGCAACAAAAATACAAACAGAACTCAAGTAAAAGCACAGAGACATGCAGTTTACAACTGGAGATTAAGAACAAAATTGCCAAGAGCTGTAGGTGAAAGCTGGGTGGGCCAAAAGTGACCCCAAGATACATTAGAGACTTGGGAAAATGGTAACTACTAATCTGGAGAACACCTTTCTCTATAACTGTGCTTTGAGCTCAGAGAAATATGCAAGATGTTTTCCAGCTAGCAGTGAGGAATCAAATGCAATATTAAATTTTGCTCTGTGCCATGCTGTTTAAGGGGAACAATACCTACAAATGAAAAGGTTACACAACATCAAAGGATGCGATTCTCATAAAAGGACTGATTGGAAGGGATGTTTGACTTCATTATTTATTCCGTCATACAGCACACTTACAAAGAGAGTTGCACAAGAAAGCAGCATCCATCAAGGACCCCCATCGTCCAAGTCCTTCTCTCTTCTCACGATTACCACTGGACAAGAAGTACAGGAGCCTTATGCCTCACACCACCAGCTTCAGGAACAATTAGTATTCTACAACCATCTGGCTCCTGAACCAACATGGATAACTTCACTCAACTCAATGATGAACCGATTCCACAAACTATACTTACTGTAAAGGGATGCTGCAACTTATGTTCTCAGTATTACTTATTTATGTTTTTTATTTGCATGATTTGTCTTCTTTTGCACACTGGCTATTTGTAACTCTTTGTTATGTATAGTTTTTCATAAGTTACATTGTATTTTATTATCTTCCTGTAAATGCAAGAATCTTTAGGTAGCATATGGTGACTTATGTATTTTGATAATAAACCTACTTTGAACTGTAATGTTGTGTCTGCAGAATTATAATACTCACTTTAGATTGAAACCAAACAGTAGAATAGAAGATTCTAAAATCTGAATTCTCTCACGCCTGAGACATATACAGCCACAATCTCAATGAGTATTAGAGACATAAAAAATGAACTACCAAAATATTTTAAAAAATCTAACTTTTCCCAACACTATTCACCCAAGGACAATGCCCAAGACCATCTTAGATCAGGTCTACCAAGAAACGTACAGCTGCATTGATTTTCTTGGATTTTGTGTTTGTTCATGGAATACATGAGCCTGGCTCGATGTATCTCCCGTGGGATGTCTAAGCTGAATGCATCTGTAATACCGTGTACTGAACCCTCACCAACTCACCTGTTATTGAAACCAATTTATTTTGTCCCTCAAGTTCAGCAATTTCCAAAAATAGCCAGAATCTCTTTCAATCCTTTCCTTTCCCACCTTCCGCATTCTGTAATTCAGTTCCTCCAAACTTCTGCTGTTTATGCATTATATCTCACACCAAGGCCAGCTCACACTGTATAGTATTTAAATTTAATTTTGACCATCATGCCTAAATCCTCCCCATACAGAAACCCTTTGTTTTTCTCTGTGTGGGTTTTTCAATATTCCCACTTCTTTTGGCTCCTGTGCATTGTGCTTAGACCTCATAAGTTAGGTCATCTCTCCGTGAGGCTGCTGCTTCTTCCTATCCCTCAGCTCTAAACCCACTGCCATAACCAAGGTTGAGTAATCTCTTCTTTGTCTCAGGTTGTCTTTCAGAGAAAAATATACTTCAAATTCCTTCAACCGTTTCACATACAACTTGTTCTTAACTTGCTAGCACAAATTGTTATAGGATTAGTTACAATGATTAAAAGTTTCTTGAGTCTATTTAGACCTCTTCTTGATCTTTTACTTTGTTTTGACAAAGGATCCCCTCTAAGCAGAGGTTAGAAGCATTGTCTCAACAAGATCAGTATCTATGGGGGTGGGGGTGTGGTTTAAATAAGGTTGGAAGGAATTTCTGAAAACCTAACATGTTGGTTTTGAAGATGTATTGCGTAGTTTTTTTTTGCAGAATAGCAGATGCCATTAGTAAAAATCATTCACTGTATGTGTTCTAAATCATAGGTATCACAGTGCAAAACACTTTGGATTGATAATGTTACCTTCACAAACCATACTTGTACAAAGCTTTCTATCCATTAAGTCATCACTGTCATAATAAAGCTGTGTTCTTAATACTACAATGTTCATTGAATGTTCTCAGCAAGTCCTGGCCTGCATAATACTCTACAATGAGAAATATTGTTCCTCTAAAATAATTCTTACCTTGATTTCACAAATTCATTTTCCCACGATAGTTTGCTACTAGGCACTGAGTAGAATAAGTCAGGAAAATCTTTCTCTTCCCACCAAGATCATTTACGTCTGTTATTTACAATTCTGACCTCATTTGCCATTCTTAAATATTACACCTGGCACAATTTACAACAAATTACTGTGCAATTCTTCTCGGAGTTAAGACTATTAAAGACACAGATTCTTTGAACAATCAACTTTCTACTTAGATCAGTGGTTCCCAAAGAAGGTGATATCAACCCTTCCACCCACTCTCCCGGGCAGTGGCAGTTTCTAAGAGGCCATTAAAGATAAAGGAGGCCTTGGGGGGAGGTGTTTGGTAGCAAAGGGGCAGCTGAGGAATTACAGAATTAATTTTAGAAATGAATTGTTTATTATAATCATTTGAACCTCAGTACTTCTAAATTGATTATAATGATCATGTAATCACCTTATCTCTTGCTAACCTACTGTTCTCTTACGACTTTGCTTGAGGCATGTTAAAGATGTTGAAAAGTAATATGACACTTCTGTATTTGGCAAATCATGAGAAATCTGGACTGAAGAAATAATCTTAGTTCTGGGCACAGCCCAGGCATTTTTGCTGTTCACTGCTGTAGTACAGTGTTAGTTAGTACGATTCCCATACTCTAATCACACAGTGATGCAATTCCTGTGAATCAGGGTATGGCATTCAATGGGATAAAGCTCCGAAGTTGCCCTTTTGAATGGTCTTGACCACATTTCTCTAGCCCATGGACGAACTGGGATATTGCTGCTCCACTTTATGTACCTTCAACAGAGTCAGGTTTTGCTTGAGTTAAGATGACATCATAACTTTCCCCTTTACTGACCACAATCTTAGGGTTGAGCTTAAATGATAGATTGACTGGGGTCGTTAAGCTATAACAAAAATGGCAGAAGCAGACCAAACAAAAAAAGTGTAGAGTATCTGAAAAATGGATTCATACCAACACCAAGCAACTAACAGTAGCCAATGTGACTGCTGATTTAAGAAGCTTTTTTTTAACCCCAAATGAGGCAATGAAACCATCCAGGCTCCTTGAACATCTGAAGAGATTACAGTATTGGAGCAAACAAGAACTTAGCTTATTTTCAGTCAGTTTGTGAAAACTTTCAGAAATGGAAAATAGTTCTAAGCATATTTATCAGCGTTTTACAATAACAGTGATGGTTTGCATGCTTCAAACATTTCATTGCTATATCTGGAAAGCCCCATCTGGAGAAGAACTGATACTGCCACCAGTGAAGGGACTTCTAAGAACAGTTTTGCATATGTCATCAGACCAAATAATTAAAACTATTCCATGCAGCAACAACTCTGTTCAAAGACAAAGAAATGAGATGTCTTAGAATGTGGAAGACACATTGTGCAACATACTTAGGACACAGAATTGGCTCTGTAGTTGGCCAAGTCAAATCTGGCAGGCAATCAATTTTTGCTTCTTGGTTATGTTTGATTCTGAAAGATGAAAGCATGGATGAAGAATTATTATTTGCAAGGGGACTGGAAACAGATATGATGGGGGAGTCAATATTGTGGGTTGTTGAGCAATTTTTCCAAAGAGAAGGTCATTCCACTCACCATCAGATGGGACACCAACAACAGGGCGCTACAGTGGGGTTATTACTTTCTTGAAAAGTGGTACGTGACATTTTCACAGACTACATCTTGTCGCAAAAAACTGTAGTGACTGGCAGCACAATTCATTAAATACTGTTATCACAGTGGTAAATAAAATCAAGTCTCACACTCAATTCTGGACTATTTCTAGAGCTTTGCATTGAGAATGAAGAACAGTTTGAAGGCTTACTGTTGCACAGAAAATTCAGATGGCTCTCAAAAAGAAATTGCCCGAGATGCTTTTATGTGTTTTTGAAGTAGTGCTAAAATTCTTTGAAGACTTGAATGCTTCATTCAGTAATCAACTCAAGAATATGAGCCATGACACTGCTTATTTGTTAGAATTATTTGCAAAATTTAATGAAAACAGTCTTTAACTTTAACTGAAATAATATGAATCTTATCAAAGCCAAATTAGTCATTTCTACCTTTCTGTTAAGTGCAACATTGGACAGTGCAAGCTTTTCCAATTTCTGAGCCTCTGAATTGGAAGGGCAAGAAAGAATACCAGATGACCTTCAAGTATACTGTGCCCATCTGCGAGAGCTGTATAAAGACATGACAAAGAGATTTCAGAATCTTCTCTCGATCCATTCCTGAACACTTGTAATGAGGAATTAACAGGAATGATGGAGGAAGAATTGATCTTGCTACAAAATGACTTGAGATGAAGCTGAGTTTAAAAAAAAATGATATCAAGACTTTTGATTACAGAAAGAACATGATTCTGCACTGGAAAAAGGTCAAGATGTTCTTCATTGCCTTCCAACACCATATTTAGAGGAGAGTGGTTTCAGTGGAGTTGTCCAACTTCTTTCAAAGCAACAAAACAGTCTGCAAATTACTGTATGTGGAGATCTGAGCTTCCTTCTAAGTGACATTCAGCCTGATGATGAGAAGCTGATATCACTGCACCAAGCCCATCAATCTCATTGAAAGGTGAAAAAGCAATGAATAGTTGCACTAGTAATGTATGCTCTAAAATTGGTGATGAAAATTGTTTTTACTGTAATTAAAGACAATTTTATTTGCAATTTTAAATCAATTTGAGTAATTCTTGCAATTACTTATCAGTGCTTTGAATTTTCAGCTCCTATTTTCATCACTGTGCATCATAAATCAAAATTCTTTATCATTTTTATGTAATGGCCAGAAAGGGAGAGAGACTATGCTGGCAATGTGGTCTGGGAGCCAAGGGAATGTTTGGGAATGTTGATTTAGATCAATGAGGTATGCATACTAAATATTTTATTTGCATATCTAGCACATACTATTATACCTTGCACTCCTGGTGAGTGAGTATACTGCACAATAAAGAGTAGTTCATGTGCTTGGTGTTTTCAGCATTGCAGAGAAATTTCAAAAATGAGAATCTGTGCAAGAATCCAATGCGGAAGCAAAACTTGATAAAACTAAATAGATTTACTAAACAACTTGGATCTGGTCAACAGATTTAACAGGAAATATTTATACCGTCACAGTTACACTTCAGGAGACTCCTTGCTGAAATTTGTAATTAACTGCTATCATATTTCAATAATGTGTCCAAAATAAGGAAGAGGAATGAAATGTAACATCAGGTGCTTAGAAACTAAATGAGAGGAATTACTATTGGGGAACAAGTAAATGACAAAAACCTTAAATATTTGGAATCAAACTTCACAGTAGAAGGCAAGAGAACTAACTATACTAAAGTAGGTAAGCAAGAAGCAAAAGACAATGAGGAACCTAATTAAGGTTATTAGAGAAAAAAATACTAGGGGAAATAATTAGCTCAAGTTTGTTAGGCTTGATGGTTCCCATCCTAATGATCAAAGAGTGGAGAGTTGTCATGACTGGAGAGTTGTCACCTTCCTTAATTTTGACAAAGAGGTGAGGTCTAGAACAAGGGAGCATAGCTTCATTATAATGAGCTCTGAAGGGTGAATGGAGGAGGACTGTCTTCTCTCAGAGGATTAAGGATCCTTGGAATTCTTTTATAGATAATCCTCTAGGGTGGAGCAGATAAATCTAGAAGTTTGATGTTGCAGTGTTTGCCGAGCTTGGCAATAAGCTTTTAAACATTTCATCACCAGTCAAAGTGACATCCTCAGTGCATAGTTGCTGGCGTTTCTCTCTGGGAGTGCTCGCCTTTATATAGCCTCCATTTGCTTGCCTCGGTCTTGATTGGCTATCTCTTCTGTCAAAGCTTCTGGTATAGATGAGGAGGAAGACGAGCAATACCTTTGACTGCAACAAAACAACACCCAAGTGCTGTCAGGTGCAGCAAAGTTGAGCACAGTCCAAATGAGTCACATGCTCAGATCTGCCTGAGAGTTAAAAAGGTTGAACCGCACTACACATTTCTTCCTATCCCTTCTTCACCCCCAAATTCAGTTCATGCTAACATATACAAAAAGAGATAAATACCAGCCACAACCACAGAGAAGAAATAACAGGTTCAACAGCTTCTGGGGGTGGGGGAGAGGGAGGGAGAGAGGGAGTGAGAGAGCTAGGGAGACTTTGCTTCCCCAGCAAGAGGGCAAATAAACGTAGCAGTGCTCATCTCTGTGCATTATCTTAACCTTTAATAGCAAATACTCTCCGTATGTGAATTAGAACATATACTCAACATGATTAAATCTACTCAGCTCTACCAACCAGGAAAATGAGTTGATGTGTTACAAAACTGCCTGCCCCATTCATCATCTCTTGTTCCTTACATGCAGATTTTACAGTGCTACAGTTTATTAACTAATTTGCTTCTTTTGAATATATTAAAATTATACTAAAAAATGTCAAAGCTTTTGGTTAAGAATATAGCATGTCACAGAAAATGCATGTGAGATGGGGGAGGGGGAAGAGGCAATGAACTGTGCTCCTTTGAAATGTGAATTCAAGAAGCTCCACATGAAGATTTAGAGTAGTATTTTGAGCCATTTCTCTTTGTTGTCACCCCTCTTTTCATGCCCAGCCAAGTATCCAAATTGCCAGGAGAGGGGCTGTGCCAGGTGCTCAGCGACAATGAAACTGCTTGTGGTAGTGGGGTTTTTCCTTTTTTAAATGCAGCAGGAAGGCAGGAGAAGGGAAGAGCTGCATCATCAGATGTACAGCCATAATACAGATTATCGAGAAAACGTTCAGTTAGAAAGTCTATCTCACACATTCTTTTGAAACAACTTAGACTTTCTTTTTCCATCCAGCCTCAACATCTAGGCCACATGATTTTAACTTTAGTTGCTGCCCTATGCCTGTCACAGTGAGAAACTGCAGTAGTTTGCAGTAATATACGTATGTTCCATGGTAATGTATAGTAGGAATTGCCATCATGGCATCCTGTTAAATGCTCCAAGAGCAACTGAAGAGCCCCTCTGTGGTGCCATGAGAATTTGCTTTAGTTGCTGCTTTAAAAAGAAAGCCCTTCTGGTGTTGGAAAGACATCATTGACCAACTATTGACACTTGTTTGTAATGAACTCATGTCTAGAAGGAACTACAAAATGTACAAATTAATCTTTGAAACAAAATTTCCTTGAACTCCCCATCATTGTCAAAGTTCCTTTATTAGATAGACTACAGTGTTTCTTGAAAGCTCTGCCATATTCTTTCAGGACAACATGGGGCTTCTGCTCACAAATAGAGAACAAACAATACAGATAAAGACAGAGGAAAACTGAGGTGGCTGAGATGGAAAAGAAAAAAAGAGAGCAAGTGTGTTAAACAAAAGGCAAGAGATAATAACAACAAGACAAAGACATGCCTGAAATCCTGATTATATTTTGCTGACCCCTTCTTCTCATCTCCCTTCACAAAAAAATGAAAGCTCAAGTCTGGGTACAGAAACAGCTGAACCTTATTCTCATAATGCTGTCTTTTTAAAGCAGTTGTGTCTTTTAAGGATTACCATCAAGTGCAGAATTAAAAAGTGCCAATTACCAGATCTTTGTCTCATTGCCTAGACATTCAGCAATTCAACTTGCACTGAAATGTGACACAAATACTGAACAAAACCACGCTTCTGAAAATGTTCAGCTGTCTCCAGGTGAAGTCTGGCAAAAGGCAGGGGCCTTTAATGTGAAGGGTTAATAACCATATAATTGGGATGCCTTTTATGCTGAGATTGGGATTTCACATTTAAATTCCATGCTTGACGCAGAAAAATTGAACAGAAGTTAACAAGATGCTGTTCCAACCATTTGAATTCCAGACTCAATCTGTCTAGTCCATTTTGCCTACTTTTTAAACTTGTTTCATGATTCTTCATCTCCTTTAAAGTGAACCCTTCCCACACCCCGTTCTCTACTATGTTTCAATTTAAAACAAAGTCATAAGTTTAGTGACATATACAGTAAAACTGAAAATCAGAATATTGTAACACACGTCAACTCATTTCAATTCATGTTGGAGTCTGGCTAAGCTGTTAAGGGCAAATTAAATTAAAAGGCATTAAATCATTTTAAATTCCTATTGACTACCATTTATTGTCCTGCAGCTTTCAGAGCTCTTGCCCCTGAACACGTGCACACACACAGCTCATTGTCAATGTCATTTGTGTGAAGGTAGAGTGTGTCTCACTTTTTTACTAATTAAAAACAAGTAAGTATGAATTTCTGAAATTTGGCAAGTATACCAGGAGCTTGTGTGAAACCTGGGAATATTAAAATAACTGTCTTGAAATGGATTAAGATCCAAACCACATCCTACTAACCTAGCTTGAAAGAAACACCGACTTATTTAGGCTCAGTGGGAGTTAGGTCAGTATTACTCAAAATTCCTGACTGATGATTGGGCCACTGACCCAAATATAGTTAAGTCAGGAAACTGGAGATCAAGTTCTACTCAGTTCCAAACACAGAATCATTTCAGTAAGCTTTTCCAAAAGGGGAAGAAAAGTCTGATTTGTTGGGCAGTTGGAAACAAATCACATTTCATTAGAGTCAGAAGCAAAATCATACAATCCCTCCCCACTATTAAGCATGTATACATGAAGAAGGAAAGTGGCATCCATCATCAAGGATCCCCACCACTCAATTCTACTTGCTGCTACCATCAGGAGCCTCAGGACCCACACCACCAGGCTCAGGAACAGTTATTACCCCTCAGCCATCAGGAAGGAGGTACAGGAGCCTCAGGACCCACACCACCAGGCTCAGGAACAGTTATTACCCCTCAGCCATCTGGAAGGAGGTACAGGAGCCTCAGGACCCACACCACCAGGCTCAGGAACAGTTATTACCCCTCAACCATCAGGAAGGAGGTACAGGAGCCTCAGGACCCACACCACCAGGCTCAGGAACAGTCATTAGCCATCAGGAAGGAGGTACAGGAGCCTCAGGACCCACACCACCAGGCTCAGGAACAGTTATTACCCCTCAGTCATCAGGCTCTTGAACCAGAGGTGATAACTTCAAGTTGTCTGTTGCAGAACCTTTCCCACAACCTACAGACTCACTTTGAAGGACTCCTCATCTCATGTTCTCAATATTAATTGCTTATTTATTATTTCTCCCCTTTTTTGTACTTTCACAGTTTGTTGGGTGTGGTCTTGTGTTGATTCTATTGTGTTCCTTAGATCTACTGTGTATGCCCACAAGAAAACAGTTTTCAGTGTTGTATATAGTGACATATGGCTGTGATAATAATCTTATTTTGTACTTAGCTAAGACTAGTCAGAATTCCCTCAAGGTGCTTGCACCACCTTCTCATACACATACATGACTTTCCCTTCATAATACTTGACACAATTACTGTTTGAAGAATGGTTATGATGCAAGATAAACAGTGCCAAAGAGAAGCAATGGCTCCACAGATATTGTCCTTAAGATGGAACAGCTGGAGGATGTGGAAATATTATCCTTCAGTTTCAAAGGGGTCTTTTTACATGGTAAACAGAATCACCTAAAAATGACTTCGCTGCATGGCTGATTTGGCGTGTGCTGTGAATTTTGAGTGTTTCCCTACAGCACTCTAACTAATATCAACAAGAATTCAGGAATGGACAAAATAGTATTAGCCCATGACGATAGGCAAGACTTTCAGATGTAAAACATAACCCTCCAATACAAAAGAGGTGAAAGTAAATTGCAGCGTGTAAGCAACATTAGTATGGTCTCTAAGGTGGTACTTGACCTCATTTAGATGATGGTATAGAAAGTAGGACAAGAGTTGAAGTGCATTATTTTACCACCTGTAAGACACCATTCCAATTTCTTTCTTATCTTCAAAATCATTTGGCAAGGACTACATCAAAATAACTGCTATTTCAAAAAGAAAAACATCAAAAGATTTCAGCAGGGCTCCACATGGCCTACGGAGAGAATCAAGCCTCAGTAACTAATGCATTATACAGCTCTGACTGGCTCATTGCTGAACTGGAAAACTCTGTTGTTTTTCCAAAAAGAACAAAAATGTAGCTAAACTATAGTGGTTGCTGCATTTTTAAATGTGGTAAATCTCTCAATAATATGCTCCACCATTTCCATGAAGGCTGTAAATGTTTCAATGATTTTAATCTAAGTATTTTTGCAGAAATTCTGTGGTTTAATTTCTTGAAAATATTAAAATTTGATGTGCACAAGTACATTGGTGTCAGCAGTAAAAAAAAACACAAGACCTATTGTTTTTCCTACAAACCACTTGCAAATATCATAACCTAGGTTTCTAGTTCAGAACAGCATTCCCTCAACACTGCACCTGTTAGAGCTGCAGTCTTTCAGATAGTACCCTAAACCAAGATTACATCTGCACACTCAGATATAAAATTTGCCATGATATTCTTGGAAAAACTGACAAGTTCTTATGTGGGTTGATTAAAATTTAGCCATCAACCAACACCAAAATTA
This sequence comes from Hypanus sabinus, assembly GCF_030144855.1. NCBI lineage: Eukaryota > Metazoa > Chordata > Chondrichthyes > Myliobatiformes > Dasyatidae > Hypanus > Hypanus sabinus. The sequence goes on from NC_082720.1 coordinate 18,077,050, forward strand.
GACAGTCCAATCCCTTAGTTCATTGCTGCTTTTCGATTGCTGCATACAAAATACATTGCTTTTTAACTTACCTATTTTTCAAAGTAATTTGCATTGCCTTGAAAAAGTATTCAGCCCCAACACTTCGTTCACATAAATAATTATATCCAGTGACTTTGATAAATTTAACTGAGAATTTTTTATTTGTGAATCACATGCTACCTTGCTCAAAGTACAGCCCAAAAACAGTGAAAATTTAAAATTCAAAAACTGAAATGTCAGTAGTTCAAAAGTATTCAGTACTTTGCTCAGTACTTAGTTGAACCAACCTCCTGCAGCTATTATAGTCAGTAGTCTTTTTTGATAAGTCTCTATTAGCTTTGCACAATGTGATGGACTGAAATTTGCCCATTGCTCCTTGCTAAATTGCAATTTAGTTGGGGAGCGACAGTGGACAGTAACCCTGAGGTTTTGCCAGAGATGTTCAATTGGGTTAAGGCCAGGACTCTGATTAGGTCACTCAAAGACATCAATTTTCTTCATTTGAAACCACTCTATGGTTGCTCTGGGAGTGTACTTTGGGTCATTGTCCTGCTGAAAGACAACCTTCCTCCTCAGTCTAAACTTCCTGGCAGAGGCTTGCAGGATTTTATCCAGGATCTCTCTGTATTTAGCAGCATACATCTTCCCATTAATCCTGACTAGATTTCCAGTCCCTGCTGCTGAAAAGCATCCCCATAGTATGATGCTACCTCAACCAAACTTCACAGTAGTGATGGTGTTACCTGGCTGATGAGCAGTATTAGATTCACGCCACACATGCCACTGAGTGTTGAGGCCAAAAAGTTCCACTTCAGTCTCATCTGACCACAAGACCTTCTTCCACATTTTTATAGCATCTTCTAAGTGATGCTTTGCGAAAACTTTATGGGCAAGGATATGCTTTGTTTTCAAAGCCAAGGCTCCTTCCTTGCCACTCTAACACAAATATCCTTTTTGTGCAAGGCCTTAAGAGATTGTGGAGCCATGAACTTCATCTCCAGTTGTAGCCACTGACTTCTGCAGTTCATTTAGAGTAACTGTTGGTGTCACAGTAGTCTTTCTACAAGTGCCATTCTTCTCTGACAACTAAATTTAGAAGGACAGCATGACCAAGGCAGACTGGCTGTGGTTTCATAATTTTTTCCTATTTTTACACAACGGACTGCACTGAGCTCAAAGGTATGGTCACTTGTACATTTCCCCCGATTTGTGTTTCACTATTATCATTTCCCTGACTTGGCTTGAATGCTCTCATCTTCATTTTGGTTTGGTTTGTTGAAAATCTATCGTACTGTTGGACCCCAACAGAGAGTAGGGTATTTATTCTTAAGAGTTCATTGAAAACAGGTATTCTTCCAATTTTCTAAATCAACAAATTGAGTGAGTTAATATATAGCATTAAATATACCTGAAAGTTATCGTAATAATTACAAAGGGGTTGAATACTTTTTCAGCCTCAATTTTGGTTTTTAATTTTTAGTAAATTATTGACAGCTTTTAGAATTTTTCTTTTGATTTGACATCATCCACAGTGTTTTGTAGATTAGTTCAAATAAATCCTACTTCAGTATATTTAAAATTCAGAAAATGAGACTGTAATATGGGAAAATGTGGCGGGGGGGAGGAATACCTTTTAAAGGCACTGTACATATTTGGCTGTGAAGTATCTGTGAGCCAGGTTAGAAGCAGAACAAAACAGCTTAATTTATGTAGTCTAAAGTCTTCATATGCAAGGGGCTATATAAATTTAAGTTTTCTTTCTTCAAACTGCAATTTAGTTAGTCTGTCACAGTCTCTGTATTAATGCCGATCAATTCAGAATGTTATAAATTTGTGCCAGCCATTCCAAAGGACAGAAAGAGAGTGGTTAGCATCTGTTCTATTCTTAACAGGGATGACAGTTAAACCCCAACAGTTTCTACAAACAATGTGCAGTTCCAATTAAAAAGCAAAAGTACAAGAGCAGGAGCAAGAGCGAGAATGATAAAAGGAAACAAGGGAATGAATTAACAAGTAAAATGAAAACAGTAAGTTAGATATTGCATTCTTCCTGCAGTCGTGCTGCATTGTACTGTCCCCACCAATGGCCTAAGAAAGAAAGCACCATGTAAATAACTTGACCATGCAACAGACTGAAATAGGACTATAATGTTTTGGTATTCCTGCCGAATAACTGACAGGCACAGTTAGCGTTCAATCAATGAGACCCAGTTACATCAACATGGCTGTTAGGCTGAATAGTGTAAAAGGAATTTGCACTTCAAACCAACAGTGTCTGAGCTTTGATGAGCTCTTTGAACCCGCTGAATGCAATCTGACAGCAGGCTAGGACTGGGTCATTGCTCCCATGGATCTCACAAGGGGAAGGCTGCTCTTTGCAACTGAAAAGGTCAAGGGTTTCACACACAAACACAGAGCTCAAGGGATGCAGCAAAACTCTTCACAACACAGTGAAATTGCACTTAACTTCAAATTCGATGGCTAGCAAACTTTCAGGTAGAAGTACTAGGGGTGGGCCAGATCAGTTGGAGGTAGAGAATATCTCTTTCTGAAATTTGTACAGTTGAGTAATTTGGCATGAATGCCCATTTTTGCAAAGTAGAGAACTCTTTCAAACAGATATTTACAGAAGTTCATTATCATAGAGAGGAATGATGGATTCAAACTCAATTCAAATGCATCCTGCACTCTGGTACCCCGCACCCGCCTCAAGTTCACCCCTCCAGCTAAGAGTCCACACTTTGAAAGCAGTTCATTTCCTGAGCATTTATTGCTCAGCATACCAATGGATTCAAAGGAAATTCAATCCATGACCCACACTGGTCTAGATCTAAAGCTCTAAGAATGAACACAAAGACTGAAGTGTCAAGGTGGATAGAGTATAATCTGCACCACACATGTTGTACAATAAAAGAAGTTGCTTCATTTGAAATACAATTTATATAGCTTTTATAACCAGACAATAGTAAAATTATTTAAGGTACAAAGGTTTATTATATTCACAAATCAACAGCTGTGTATTTTAAAAATAATTATGTCACACATCAAACTTTTCATAAAAACCTCTACAATAGACAAATCAGATTTGCTTCCCCTATGCTCAATTTCTGATGTTCTACCATAAGTATGGATATACAAATAGCTGGTGCACTTGGTTTAAGGTAAGGTGTGGAAATTCCAATGTTGTAGCAAGCTTAGTTGCATCACCAACTAGCATAGAACAATAGGGAATACTGGACAATGTATACCCAAAATATGACTGTGCCTGGCATCAAGAGGTAATGTTATCAATACTTACCTAGTCCCTGACTCCAGCTTGCATCAGAGAACAATATAGGCATTTCAGAAAAGATCCAAACATTAATTTAATGAAAATACAAGAGATAGCAAATTTCTCATTTTGCTGACAAAACATGTACCAACACAATGAGTATTAACTTCATTTAACTTTTATTAGCAATTTGAGCACTTGCTTTGATCAAATGTTCAAAACAAAGTCTTTAAATAAAAATAAAAGGCACATAGTTGCAGAGTAAAATAACAACATCACATAGTACAATCTCTGCATTGGTCAAGTGGTGTAAGCTATAAATATGATTATAAAGAGTGCCAACAATGTCATCCACTTAGTCTTAAATCAGGCAAGAAAGGAAGAAAAAAAAGTGAAACTTGGAAATCTTTAAGGCCTCAAAAAGACCGATTTAAATTCACTATTGATATTAGGTTAGACAGTACACTGTACTATATGCACTCGGTGCATGAAGCTCAGATGGAAAATATAAAATGTAAAGTACACAACTTTAAACTTCATTGTTTCTAAAAAGTATGAAAGCATCTGAATAAGACTCTGGGACCTGTTCACTGGGAAACATCTTTCATTTAGTAGAAATACCACTTGGTCCCATGCTTCGATGGCAAGTTTTCAAACTCTAATTACACATAGGGCAAAACAGGCTTTCTGAATTCATAAGGCTTTTCAACTTGAACATTACAAGCAGATGTCTCCAAGAAACTTCAGATATTCCAGGCTTTACAAAAGCAACATTCTTAATAAGAGGGAACAATAATTAGCCTGCTATTTTTCCAGAGAAAGCAGCAAAAAAAATCTGTAATTAGCGTCCCATTTTACAAAGGAACTGCTTAATGCTGAAATGATAACTATGGAAATAAAGAGTCTTGGAAGCATAAAGGCGAGGGAGAGAGAGAGACAGACAGACACACATAGAATATTTCAATGAAACTTTATAACTGGCTAAATACAATAGAACAGCTTGTCAAAGACATTTGTGTTAAGCAATTCAAAGTAGCTGGGCTGATCAAAGGTTAAAACTTATCTGCTTTTTAACAATGTTCTGGCTTTTGAGAGTGAACAAGTAGATGATATTCCATCACCATCAGTGAGAGAGACATGAATGAAAAGAATTTAGGAGACAAACTCACTGTTGTGATTTTTTAAAAATGGTTTGGAGCAATGAGCATGCTGTCTAATGGAGCAGGACATCAGAGAGCCTTTTGCAAACAGATGTCCTGAAAGGGGGGGGGGGGGGGGGAATCTTTTGCTTTTAGCAGTATTGATGGTGTACAGAGATCAAGTGTATGGAGGTTAATTGCCTTCCAGTATACACATACAATAGGTGTCCTGGTGCCTGATCCAGGGAGCTTATTGCTATCCAGGCCACTATCTGGTGGAGTAAAGAAATTGGAAAATTGAAGCTATTAATGCAATGCAGTAATCAGAGGAAATAAGAGTTTAATTCACAGTGGTAGGACAGTTACCATTGTTAATATTTTATGTCATAAGTACAGTAGTACTATATACTGTTATACTTGAGATACAAAATATAAATATTGCGACCAAAGATTACTCACATCAAATTCATCTCTCACTTTGTTCTGTAGCCATACCACAACACACGACACAAACAGAGGCAGTAAACATGAATCTCATTGGTATTCATGCTAATGGTCAGGTCAACATGCTGAGCATTGAAGCCTCAATTACACACATCTCTAAATAATGTTTGCGTGCCTCACACCAGACTACTGAAAGTAACACAACTATTTGAAGCACTGTCCCAAGAAGAGACCATCAGACAAAGGAAAAAGATTACGGCCATCATCAAACTCTTCTTTAAAATAATGCAATAGCACCTTGGAATCTGTGGGCTCACAAGCACTCAAAGGTGAAAGAGAAGCACTTGGGATGGCACTGAGAAACTTGGTCTATGCATCAGGATGGTGAGTGCACCATCTCACACTAAACTAGTTACATGCCCATGCTATCAGGAAATTCATATGCTAGTTCTGGAAGAGACTGCAGATATTATATTGGCCCCATCAATCACCTTAGAACAGTTTTGGAATCAAGTCTTCCCTGATCCCCAAAGACTGCCAAAGAAGAATAGCCAATTGCTTAAAATGTTATTTGCATGTACATTTTCATAACATGAGGATTATTTTCTCTCTGCACACCTGTGGGATATCATGACATTTCATTATGATGCCATCACTTTATACTTGAGTGTGCAAATATTCTTGAAAAATCTGAATAGTAGGTCTTTGCTAACTGCATGGTTTTTGAAGCATGTTGCCCTTAAGGTAGCAAACCAAATTCATCAGGAGCTTAGATAATAATTCCTCCAACATGCAGAGTATGTGCTAAAATTGATCTGGGCAACATGAAAGACTCGCCAAGGACTGAACACAAGATATCTAGAAATCCGTTTTAGTTGGTACAAAACCAACGTCAGCAAAGTTTTCAATAAATGACACAGCTCACTCTTCAGGTACATTTTTTTTTGTTGATAATAGGTCTCTAATGAGATAAACTAGTTTTACAGACTTTGCCCCCCAAATACTGAATGTTACTATATTTGAGGCAGGTAAGGTAGACTGAGGGTGGGCTAAAGAGGTTATTGTGGGACCACGAACTGTTCCACAGGGCAGCAGAATGGCCAATGAAACAAGTTTGTGCCATTTACACTCACCAACACTGTGCTCTTGATACATGGCCTGGAACTTCTCAATACTGTCCCAAATGCTCCTTCTCTACTTTAAGCTTTCATGGGCTAGAGATTTCTAGGAGACAGTGGGGTGATGATTTCTTCTAGGTAGCTTTCAACACATATTCTTGAGTTGTCTCTTTTGTGATCCTGCTAATTTCTTCCCACACAATGAGCTGTCAGTACTAAGCAATCCCAGCCAGACAGCATGCCAACTGAGGGTGTGATGCTTGTGGTGCTGGTTAAGACTTTAAATAAAATGTAACCAATGCATGCAAATGTATGGCTCCTAATTGAAGTTATGTCAGCCTGGAAACATCGAGAGAGAGGAAATTCAATGGAGTAAAGTTGCAAAAACAAAATGTTTGCCAACTGAGTGTCAGCAGTCCCCACAGGAGCTCAATTAAACTGATGCATTTGATAGTACATAGATGTGATGGAATAGTGGGATCTGCAGATTAATCAAGAGAGTTGTGAATTCACTCAAGCAATAAACCATAACAGACTGATGAACCTTTGATAGCTATATTCACCCATTGTATTCAGCAAACTTTATCAGCAGCCCTGTGCTACACATCCATAAACAAATTGATAATCCCATATTTGCCTCACCACAGCAGCTTTAGCCTAGAGGCACATTGTCTGGTAAATAATCCTAATCTTGATACTTTTTTTTAAAAAGAGAGATGTTTTCCAGGAGCAGGGGGCTAATTTGATCAAAGGGATATCCTGATAAGCAAAATACACTGTCCTCTCTTGCTCTAGTATGCATGCCAACACATCAGCTGCAGTCAGCACCTTTGGCCAGGCTATAGACAAGAGGAATTTTGTCATGCGTCCAAGGAATAAAACAATGTGCTGTGGAAGATAAAGGCTAGAAAAAATGAGGAAATTTATAGAAACTACTCCTCGTCAACTCCCTTCCCTAGTTTCAAACACGCGAAGTGCCACAGAATAGCTTCTGCTTGTGAGTATCTTGAAGTTAAAGGAACTACAAAAGCAGTACTTGAGTTACTTTTATCTCTAACTGATCCCAAAATGATCATTTAAATTACTCTATATTGACACTATGTTATATCGAGTTTTGCCTGTGTACCCATTCAAGGGTGCTACCTTGAAAACATCTCTCAAAAAGATATGACACTTCTAACTTGGTTATCTATTTGTGCAACCAGTTTTTAAGGGACCCTGAAAATTTTTTCATCAAGAGTTCACTGCTGCACTTCTATCATATATCCAAATATTAACTAAGAACTTCCCCCTTTCCACGTTAGCCAAAAGGACAAAGCCAACAAACACAAAAGGTCAAGGGATGCATGGCTGCTTTGCGACCCTTCTTGCTGATAGAAGCTTAATCACAAATATTCAGGGAATCATCACTCAAAAGATTCAGGGCACCAAATGACACATGAAATCTCTACGTACTGGAAAATCTGGGAGCTTGTGGTTTACTCAATACAAGGAGGATGATGAGAAGTCCGCCTTCTGGACACAGCACAACCCAAAAGCAATCCCCACTGAGACTTGGGTGCTTTCCAATTTTGTAAATACACTTTGGATTACTGTGCATATTATATCCATCACCACAAAATCAGAACTTCACGTTCCTCAGGAATAAAATAGAACCACAACATTATGATGAAATCTAGTTTCTTCGAAGCCAAGTAGCCTCAGTCCTTATCACAATTTAGTTACTAATCCAAACACTATACAAGTATTTAATTGAAGCAAATCACCCTCCAGTCATTTCCACAATAGGAAAACAGATTATCTATCTTATGGAGTCTTCTCTCTTTAGATTAGTAAATGCTGTCTACTCCCAACCACCTCCTAAGTCCAACAGTTTACATTCAATTTGCTTAAGGTTTTTTAAAATAAGTTTACTTAGATCAAGTTTAGACTGGTTTAAATTTGGTCCAGTTAGGACAAACCTAATCATAATTTGCTGGGTATAGTCATCAGGTCAAGCAGCAGCCATGGAGTAGGAAGCAGTTAAAAGTTTTAGTTGAGCAATGAGTTCATTGACCCCAAATGTTAACTCTATCTCTCCCCTGTTACCAGGTCTATTTTCAGCATTTTATATTTGTATTTGTGATATCCATCAAATGAAACCTTTTTGGACAATAATAAATGTCTGGTAGCAATAAATGCTCTGGTTGTTCAGTAGGGTGACTACAATTCATGAAGGTGGAGAGTGAGGAAGAATGTGTTTTACTGCTGCACTATCATCTTTTTTCAAGAGAGAACTTCGCTTGGCAAGCGTGCCATATTTGAAACCTAACAGGAGAAATAGAAACAGGAAAGACCATTTGGTCCATATGAACTGCTTTGCCATTCAGTAAAATCTTTGTCCTCGGTCCCATTTTCCAAAAAAAAAAATACCCCCAATTCCCACCATATCTAAAAAAAAATTGATCTTTGTCTTAAATATATTCAAATAACTTCACCTCCATGGTCCTTCTGTACAGAACTCAAAAGATTCAATACATTCTGAAAACAAGATCTCTTCTCATCTCAGTTCTAAATGGCCATCTCCTGATTCTGAAACTTTGACTCCTATGGTTGTAGACACCTCAGCCAAGGAAAGTAATCACCCCTTTCAATGAACACCTCTCCGTCCTGTATAATTCAATTGTTTCTCTATCTCAGCTGTTAACCATCAGCTCCAATCTAAACTCAATATACTTTCTCTACCACTATTCAACAAGGTTACTTGATTTCTTCTTAAATTATAGGCAATGTTTTTAATAAAAAGTAATTCCCCTCAATCTACTGCAATGATAACATACTAAAATCCCGATTTTCTCTTTTTAAGGGCAGGGACACAGCAAATTGAATTGTGCCTTTAAAATGTTAAAATATTACATTCATATGATAGCTTTTCAACTGTATAAAAATCAAAACCCATCATATATGACTGCAAATACAAGTTTCCAAGGTCCTTTCAGCATGACAAGGTTCACAATTTCTTAATAATAAAGTCCAGATAGTACCATCAGGGGCTACAGTACTCAAATGGTCTCTGGAATAAAGTGCATCTTATGATGGCTTGTGAATGACCCCATAAAGTTGATTTGTTTAACACGAGAATGCAGAAAGACATTTTTAGCTCAGCTGTCCCCAAGTGCCAGGCCTAGCACAAAACACATGATCACGGGTAAAAAAGGTTCATTTCTAATTAAGGGAAGTGGGTGCATTAAGCAGAGAGACATTTGGCTTCCTGTTTGTAACTCTTTTTTGTACTATCAAAAGAAGGGTGGGTGAAAATAGCACATAAGGAACCACGTACAACATCAGGTTAAAGAGGTACACAAATATTCAAAGACTCAACTGTACAGAATGACAAAACCTCAATATTTTTGAAAACAATAATTTGGAACAACATAGATATGTAAGTATTTTCTTTAGAAACTTGCTTCTACAGTAGTGCTTACTATGTATAGGCAGACAAGCACCAAGCCTCACTCGGGCGAGATCACTGCACTATGATCAGGCATTCAAGCACAGTTCATCTTGTTAGAATGGTCAAAGGAGCAAGGATATGCTGTTTTTTCACACCTTCCTCAAGGGTAGCAATACTAGACTCGGCTGGTAGATCTGCCAAACTAACGAGAAGTTGAAAGGATATGATTCATACTCCCCAATGTACTGAATTCAAAACTATTAATGAAACAAGCTACTTCTTTAATATTAATGTCCATCTGCAAAACTTACATCTGTAGCTCTTCCTATTTGATAGGGAGTAAAATGGTTGGCTAATTGTTATAAAGATTATTGATCTTAAGTAGTCTTCATTTTATTGATTTTTTAAAAATAAAGAATGATTCTTCAAAGCCAAGATTAAGTGTCCATCACTAATGACCCTCAGGACAGAGGAGGTCGGCAGTCAATGTGATAAGGAAGATTTGGGGCGCCTTAGGGTTTTAGATCAGCATCAACTTGTGCCCAGTTCAGTGTGGGGCTTAACCTGGAGAGAACTTTGACAGAGTTACGGTTCCCAAGGACCTAGTGCTTTTTGCCCTCTCACGTTCAAACTAAAGCTGGAACAGCACTAGGACTTGTCTGTGGAAATGGCCCATAAAACAGCACAAGCCAAATTAAACCAAGAACCAACGGATGACATGCAAAAGCAACATGCTATGCAAATAAGTAGTTATGAATCAATATCCATGGCAACATTTTATCTAAACTATTTGCCATTACATATGAAAAGTAATAATTCAAGTCAGGACAGGTTGAGTATTGTGTAAAAGGCTTGAAGCTTTTATTGAGTTCTGAACCATTAAATAGTTGAACTACAATTGGGCTACAGGTGATGTTATTGGAGGATGACATGTATGCCTGTTGTTATAAGCAGGGTGTAAGAGAGCATGGTGGTTACTTCATGAGCAAGTTTTCTGACAAACACTTATGCCACATAAACATGGACCTGGGCAAAAATGATGACTCACCCAAATGTCACAAAACCAAACATCAAGAACAGGGTATCTATCATGATACAACAGAATCAAGTTAACTCGGGGGGGGGGGGGGGGGGGAAGGGTGTACTTTATTTAAAAAAGTTCAACAATAACCTTTCGTTACAAAAAAGGAAATTATAACAATACCAAAAGACAACGATGAATGCCAAGAATCCATGCCAAAACTTCCTCCTTTGAAAATGTCATAGTGTGGCGACCCATTTCCTGGCACATCCGAACCGGCTCACAATTAGATCGCCTACGGGGGTTTGCGAGCACAGAGCTTTGGAGCCTCTGCGCCACGGGGGGGCAGGTTGAGGGAGGCTTAAAAGTGAGGCTGAGGATTTCGAATAAAGTTTTTTCCTTCGACTGCAGTTACCAACTCCGTGTCGTAATTTTAGCGCTGCATGTAGCACACCGCTACAATAGGAACCTAAAATATAGTTTGCAAGGATTACCCTTCTAAAGAGAAATTTCAAATGGCAATTATAGATTTATGAATTCTGAGTATTTCAATTTGTTCTACTCTTTAATGATACACTTGCATGCCACATGTTCAGGCACGCTGTTAAAGTTGGCTGAAAGGAATGCAGTGCCTTCACTGCAAACATGAACAAAGGAATTTATTTTCTGCTTAGTACGTTTTCTATTGAAATAGTGTAATACTATACAGCAACAAGTTTTCCTGCAAACAAAACCACACTGAGTATCACATTAGTGATAATATAGTTCACCACAGAATTCATGAAAGTAACAGATTACCTATAAAAGACTAATGCTTGAGATTGTGTTACATATTACAATTGAAAAATATTGGGCTAATTTCTAAATGCCAGTCAATATCTTAACAGTTCTGGGATTTTCAAATTTAGTTCATTTCCTGAGCAATGGACAGAATGAGATTCTTTGTACTTTGAAAATCTTCATCAACTGCAGGTACTCCACCAATGATCCTTGAGGAATTAAGACTCAATACATCTTCCAGTTTAAAATTACTTGTTTATCCTAAATCCACTGGTTCCTCCCCAGGCTAATTATACATTTTTTATTTGCTGTGTTTCTTAAGATAAAGATCACTAAGTCTGTGCAACTTTTGTCAAAAGCTTCCAGGTATCTGATGTATATTTTAAATCACAGAATTTTTCAACATCCACTCAGCTTACTTGTGCACAGTGGAAAAGGGCAAAGTAGGGAGCAGCAAGTTCGCAAGCAAGAGAGGAGGATGAAGAGGCAAGGTTATCAGAAAGAGTGAATAGAAGAACTAGAACTTGAGGTTTTAATTATCAGTGAGAAATACATGGAAGTTAGCATAAAAGTTTTACAAGGATAATCTACAAATTATTCTAGCATCTTCCGTTCTTAATCAACTCTACATATAGTTTGTCATGAAGTTCTGACAGTTTCAGCTTTCTGCCACTTTACCCAGAAGCAGAGCTTAAAATTAACATCCATTTTTATAAACAAAATTAATATCAGAAAGGATGAAGGAGTGAACGTATTTGACATCCTTTACTGTTAATTCAGATGCACAGGAAGCATCTTTTGAAGGCAGTTAACAGAAGCTGTCAGCTTTATGGCACGGAACACACTGGCCTACAGTCTTATCTATGCTATTTTTCTGGCAATGATCCAAACACGGTTTCAAAAATAAAAACTGCACATTCTCCTCATAGCTCTGACCTCAGGAAGTGGCCTAAAAAGGACTTCATCACCAAAAAACAACTCTGACAATCCACTATCCAACTACTGAGAAAGTCTAGTGCTTTGGCATCTCATTCATCAGGTGACTTTTGTATTTATTGTATTCCTTACCCATACACCAACACCTAGCTCCCAGGCTCCCTTCCCACTAACTGGGGCCAGTGTCCTCACAGCAATAGTAATACAGCACAGAAACAGGCTTTTGGCTAAACACGTCCATGTCAACCGAGTTGCCCATTCCCATTTGCCTATATTCCTCTAACCCTATCCTATATTAGCACTTCAGTTAACTGGACCACTCCACTTTGGTCCAATTAAGCGACTGCCCCAGTTAGCCAAAGTTTCATGGAAATAGTTAAAAAGGCATAAGAAAGGCAAATTACCTTTAACTGAGTAACAAGTTATGTATTTAAAGGAAATACAGAACAAATTAGAACACTACAATTACTACTACAGTACCATAAAATTATGTATTAGTTCCTAATAGTTATCAAAGGAGGAATTCAACTGGTATATGCTGCCATGTTCTTTTAATTGTAAATGAACAGAATCAGCAGAGACACCTAGTGCAGAAAATAGACTGCATTCATACAGGGCTTTCAACAATTGCATCCTCCAAATGTTCATTTTCATTGAAGCATTCAAGATGATTGTTGATACCTTCAAATTCTTTCTAGTTCCTAACTTGCTTAAGTAGTGAAATTGTTTTATTTTTGCTCCCAGTCGTTTCGGGCATCTGGAAGCCTAAATGCTCGAATCTGCAGTGAACTAAAGCAGTTCGGAATTGTCTTACTGCTTATTTCTCGGCAGCTATCAGTGACAAAACTCCCAATGAACTGGAATCCACTGTACTTATCCACATCTTTTATATGTTGCTGTTTTGCCTGCCTCAAATATTTCCTCTGTTAAGTAATTACATATATGCACCACCTCTGCATGAAGAAGTGCCCCTTCAGTCCCCTCTTACACCTTTACCTTCTCACTGAAAAGTACCTATTAACTGAATTGACATTGTTTTGGGATACAGTATTAATATAAACAACATGCAATGATATGGAAAATCTGCCAGTCTGGCACCACTAAAGCACCAAGTGTACCAAATTATAGGAGTTTTACTGTACAGTTAGCATTCTTGAGCTACTCGAGTGCTGGCAAACAAGTAGTACAAAGAATATTATAATAATGAGCGTGGAAGGCAAATACCCTGCAATTTTGAGAGCTCTGTACCATAGCTCAATGAATGACCCATCCACATCTGAATTCATTGGAGGTGTCAGTATGACTTTTGCAAATTCCTCACTTTGCAGGAATTGAAATATTATTGTCACATGTACTGAGATACTGTGAACTATTCTTGACTTTCGAAGTGCAGCAGCGACTGTCAAAATGTCAAATGCGGCACAACACAGTGGGGATGGCCTGCAAAGATTGTGAGGCAAAGCTTCTGGTGCTGAAGTGGATCTCGATTTTGACAGTTGTGCAGGCTTGTGTGGTTTGCTAAATAAATCTCAAGCAGCAAGAATCTCTGCACTATTCTCGGGGTCAGTCAGGGTCATCTCTCAGGATCCTTGGTGGCTGCCTCTACTGAAATATGCCACACATTTCCTGCTCATTGCTACATTGCAAAATAATAGTGCTAGGAGCAAAGTGGGGGCCTTCCCATTTTGATACATCTGACTTGTACACTCACTGTAGTAAGAGCATTTGGCTGCACTACCGAGCTGCTAAAAGTGCTGGTATTCCCCCCTCCTCATTTAAATCTGAAACACAGGCCTTTTACCCAGGTTTCTTCTGTCATTTCTAGGCACTTAACTTTGAGGACAAACCTTAATCACGAAGACAACCTACCTGAAGATGAGGAGTCTGGAATCCCAGTTTGGACCTGACCACACTTGACGCTTGTTTAGCAAATGGTTATGTAGTCTTCTGCCCATAACGGGCAGGAGTGAGCACTCAGCATTAACTAAAGGTTATTCTGAGTGAGAGCAACACACCGACACACACTGCTGGAGGAAATCAGCAGTTCAGGCAGTTTCTAAGGAAAACAGTACAGTCGACATTCAGCCCAAAATGTCAACTGCACTTTTCTCCCCCATAGATGCTGCCTGACCTGCTGAGTTCCTCCAACACTGTGTGTGTGTTGCTTGGATTTCCAGCACCTGCAGATTTTCTCTTGTTCGTTCTCTGAGGGTAGTGTTCGTTATTCATGATTCATACCAATATGGTTGATATACTGAAATACAAAGTTAATGTTCTCAAAGTTCACTTTTACTTCTCTCAGAAACAGGCAAAATTGATTAACGCTACATTAATACAGTTTCCATCTGTGTAAAGCTGTTGACCTGGGTGTTATGCAAGTGAATTTCTCTCATTATGAGATGATAATTACAGACCAGAAAACGCTGAGTGGGCTGGTGTTACTGGAGTATTAAGTTTGAGCTATGCCACTAATAAGGTGGTGGGTTTAAGCAGAAAGGGTAAAGTGTGGAGAAATTTTAAATCTAGTCCTCACAGATCTGAAAGCATATGGCTTATATGGCTTTCACTCTCATTACAGATTGGTCCCCTAGAGCCAGCACATACCTGGTTCATCTTGAAGAAGTCCAAAGCAGGTCGTGTCCATCGGACGTCGTCGTCATGCCTTCGTTTTATACCGCACTTGCGTTCATTTAAGTCACAGGGCTGGGAGTGACTCCGCAACAAGCCCTGCTGTCGTCGGTTCATCTCTGGAGTGGAGGAAGGTGTGCTTTTGGCTGAAAGCAGACATCGTGCTGCCTCTTGAATATGTACCGGTGACAGTGAGAAACGCCTCTGAGGAATGAACGTGCACTGCTCAGGCCAAATGCACTGCACACCCAAAAAAGTTCTCTCACCAGTATCTGTGGAATGATTATTAGGTGACAGCATCCATGGCAATGGAGATTCAGGAGATGCTGTGAGACTGGAAAATGTGAAACTGCTGGTGTTGGAGGGAAGACTGGAGTTGGATAGCTGCTGGAGACCAAGGCTGGTGGGGCGCTGAGTTGAGTTACTCAGCTGTGTGCTTCCATTTCCACCACTATTGCATCGCCGTTTGACAGGAGTCCACACCTTGGATCCAGCAGGCTTCCAGAGAGACCTGTAGCGTGACAGGTCTTCCGGCACAGAGAGTGACCGACAGTGTCTTTTGGTTGGTGGATCTGGCAGTGAGGCAAAACTCTCAGAGAACTGCAAGTCACTTAGATTCCCCACTGAAGTGCTCGTCACATGTCCCATCCACGTGTTTGTTGCTTGTCTTGTGCACAATGATTTATTCTGACTGGAAGAATCGATACTGCTTAGGCTGCAGCTTGCGAATGAAGAAAAACCCATATCTGCTGGTAATTCAGTGTTTGAGGACTCTAAAACATTCCAGTTCTTTTCCCCTGTAAAATGAGGAAAACATTTAGTAATGTAATTCTATCATGAAAGCATCATGTGATTTCAGCATTGTGCCCAACACCAGATATCCACTCAATCCGGTGATGATTCCACGGGTCTATCATTTAATAAATTAATTGCTTCCTCATCTAACATCTATTCTTCTTGCAGTTGCAATTACATGAGCCAAATGGATATCAGTTGGGAGTAAAATCCTTCATGAGACTGCTCTTAACCAAATCAAAGTAATTATGCTAGCTCAGGTGCTGTCCCGGGTGAGATCAGCTATGTGGAAAAGGAACTTCAAAAGTTCAAAGTACATTTATTATCAAAGTACGTATATAGAAGGCAACTCTGAGATCCATCCTCCTGCAGTCAGCCATGAAACAAAGAAACACTATAGAACCCATTCCTAGAAAAACATCAAACACCCAATGTGTGAGAAAAAGAACAAATTGTGCAAATGGCAAAACATCAAACCAGGAATCCAGGAGTATTCAGTCTAGGTCAGCTCAGTGCCTTCACTTTAAAGCATCTTTGACTGATTTGCCAAGTATAACTGAGGTACAAAGTGATTAAGATGACATTTTTCTTTCCCTTTTGGTGCTCCTCCATATTGCAAGCTAAAGCCAACCACCCTCACCCAGCGCCATCAACAACATAATAATTAGGGAATAAAACTTACCAATGGCATAGTAGAAAGTGGAAATTGGTTGAATTACAAAAATATATTTATGGTCTCCTTTACAACTTTAACAATTCAAGTTCAATTGTACATTTATGACACAAGGACAATAACATTAGAAAAATTCTTGTTACCCTTTTTGATATATAGACATTATCAATAAGCTAAGAGCCACAGGTTGTCTGACACTATCTCCTTTTCTATATTTTACACTGTGTTACTTGTTCCTGTGAAACATGGAAACATTTGCACACATTGGCATTTCTTCAACTTTGCATTAGGTTTGCGCAAGTTCTTTGATGAGAAAAAAGCAGGTTTCAGTATAGTGCAAAACAATGGAGTATTGAAGGACCAGCACTCAGTACATAGTTTGTGCTCACCACACATATTTTTAGTAGTTGGAGAGGTACTGCAATTAGTGCCAGGTTTCTGACTTGGGTTTCAAAAGCTTGAACTCTTCTCCTGATGACCATGTAGGGAATCTAATTAGAGATTGGCTGCTTGAAGACATTTGACAAGGATAGAATTGTACGGGTTAAAACAGCTGCTGAATTTCCATGTGCATCTCAGAAAGGAAGACTAATCACTTGGGTAAAGAAGAGATTGCAGGCTGGCCAGAAAACTACACTACAGTAAATTGGCAGGTAGCTGCAGGGGAGGAAACCTGGAGTGATTTTCTTTTTGTAAACAAGACATGGTTGTCTGCGCATTGCTAATTCTCAAAGCTCCAATGACGACAATTGCCCATTTGGTCAATAAATGCCAACTGATTTTGCCACTCCCAAGTTGTAAGTGTTCCAATGCCAAATTAGTACATTAAGATTGGAAGTGGCTGTGACGTAACGACAAAGCCTTCATTTTATCAGGTTTCAAAGCTTCCAATTACATCTTATGTTTCCATGAATGGTCAAATTCAGTATCATTTTATTGAGTCAGCGCCACACCCAAGGCTTTTATGTTTTCTAGCAACCAGGTGATTAAATTCAAATACTATTGCATTACAAATTCAGGTATCTAGATAAATAACATGGATCAAAATTCAAGCATCAACCTGACTCAACTGTTGTTTTCAAAAAAAGGATCTAATGCTTTCCCAGCATATATAAACTCATCTTGGGCTTCCACTGGGTACAGGTATCGATTATAACCGACTTTTCAACGACAAATTCTGTCATCTTCATGGCAGAGTTTGTCATCGAAACATCGGTTATAATCGACACCTGTAACCAGCTGGAAGCCTGAGAAAAGTTCATTTGTTAACTCTTGTTCATACATTACACTTCTAGCACTGGGACACATAATCCTGGGAGATACTTCACTGTAATAATGATGAATTTATTGTCAGAGACTTTGTATGAATAAAACCTTCATTGAGGCCTATCCCTGTATATTTATTTATTCAGAACAGACTCTTCCAGCCATGCCACCCAGCAGCCACCTTCCCCCACCCTAATTTAATCCTAGCCTAATAAGAAAATAAGAAATAGGAGCAGGAGTAGGCCATCCGGCACATCGAGCCTGCCCCGCCATTCAATAAGATCACGACTGATCTGTCGGTAAACTCAGCTCCATCTATCTGCCTTTTCCCCATAACCCTCAATTCCCCTACTATGTAAAAATCTATCTAACAGTATCTTAAATATATTTAGTGAAGAAGCCTCAACTGCTTCCCTAGGCAGAGAATTCCACAGATTCACCACTCTGGGAAAAAGTTTCTCCTCATCTCGGTCCTAAATCTTCTCCTCTGAATCTTGAGCCAATGTCCCCTAGTTCTAGTCTCACCTACCAATAGAAACAACTTTTCTACTATCTTATCTAACCCTTTCAATATTTTGTATGTTTCTACCAAAATTCCCTCTCATTCTTCTGAATTCCAGAGAGTATAGTCCCAGGTGACTCAATCTCTCCTCATAGGTTAACCCCTTCATTTCTGGAATCAACCTGGTGAACCACCTCTGCACTGCCTCCAAAGCCAGTATATCCTTCTTCAAGTATGGAGACCAGAACTGCACACAGTACTCCAGGTGCAGCCTCACCAGTACCCTGTATAGTTGCAGCATGACCTCCCTGCTCTTGAATTCAATCCCACTAGCAATGAAGGCCAACATTCTGTTTGCCTTCTTAATAACCTGTTGTACCTGCAAGCTTTTTGCGATTCATGCACAAGCACTCCCAAGTCCCTCCGCACAACAGCATGCTGCAATCTTTCACCATTTAAATGATAATCTGCTCTTCCATTATTCCTTCCAAAGTGGATGATCTTGCATTTACCATCATTGTATTCCATCTGCCAGACCTTGGCCCACTCACTTAACCTATCTATATCCCTCTGCAGACTCTCCACATCCTCTGTACAATTTGCTTTTCCACTCAGTTTAGTGTCATCAGCAAATTTTGCTACACTACACTCAGTCCCCTCTTCCAAATCATCAATGTAAATGGTAAACAGCTGCGGGCCCAGCACCGACCCCTGCGGCACCCCACTCACCACTGACTGCCAACCGGAGAAGCACCCATTTATACCGACTCTCTGCCTTTGATCAGTTAACCAATCCACTATCCATGCCAATACACTTCCACCAACTCTATGCACCTGTATCTTATTTATAAGTCTCCTGTACAGCACCTTAACAAACGCTTTCTGGAAATCCAAGTATACGACATCCACCTGTTCCCCTCTATCCTTTCTTTTTCAATCTTTTTATTGATTTTCACATATACACAAAAAAAATAACATAGTAATAAGTAAATTATAAATACAATAGACTTGAAATCACATTGATAATAAGATAATAATATCCTACTAAACATCAACAAAAGAAAATACCTTAATCAAGCCCACATGATTATATGAAAAAAAAACAAATAACCATTAAAAAAGAAAAAAAAATATTAAAAAATATGTGAGAAAAAAAAATATATATTAAAAAAAATAAAACACTAAACTAAACTAACATAGGCAATAATAACAGTTTACAAGTATAAGATAGTGTCAAAGAACTCCGGAACTCCATACCTGAACATGAATAAGCAGAAAGGTCTGGAGAAGGCCAAATTAATTCATATGAAAATGTCGAATAAACGGTCTCCAAGTTTCTTCAAATTTAATTGATGAGTCAAAAATAGTGCTTCTAATTTTTTCCAAACTCAGATAAGAAATAGTTTGAGAAAGCCATTGAAATGTAGTAGGAGGATTTACTTCTTTCCAATTTTGTAGTATAGACCTTCTGGCCATTAATGTTACAAAAGCAATCATTCGTCTGATTGAGGGGGAAAACTGATTGCCATCTTCATTTGGTATGCCAAAAATTGCAGTAATAAAATGAGGTTGTAAATCTATATTCCAAATTGAGGAAATAGTAGTAAATATATCCTTCCAATAATTATGTAAAGTGGGACATGACCAAAACATATGGGTCAATGAGGCCACTGCTAAATGACATCTGTCACATAGAGGGTTAATATGAGAATAGAATCGAGCAAGTTTATCTTTAGACATATGAGCTCTATGTACAATTTTAAATTGTATTAAAGCATGTTTAGCACATATAGAAGAAGAATTAACCATTTGCAAAATTTTTTCCCATTTATCTGTTGATATGTTGTATTGAAGTTCTTTTTCCCATTCTTGTTTAATTCTAACTGATATTTCTGGTTGTATCTTCATAATCATATTATAAATAAAAGCTACTAATCCCTTCTGACAAGGATTTAAGGTAAAGATCAAATCTGTAGTGTCCATCAAAGTTGAATTAGGAAAAGATGGTAAAACTTTACGTAAAAAATTTCTAATTTGTAAATATCTGAAAAAATTAGATTTAGGTAATTCAAATTTATTAGAAAGTTGATCAAATGACATCAAAGTATCTTCAAAAAAGAGATCACGAAAACATTTTATACCTTTCCTTTTCCATATGTTAAAAGCTTGATCTGTCCAGGAGGGTTTGAAAAAGAAATTAAATAAGATAGGGCTATCAAGAACAAAGTTTTTCAAAATAAAAAACTTACGAAATTGAAACCAAATTCGTAATGTATGTTTAATAACAGGATTAAATATTTGTTTATTAAATTTAACTAAATCCGCAGGAAGACAAGAACCAAGAACAGAGAATAGAGAATATCCCTTTACCTCATTACATTCCAAATTTACCCACTGTGGGCACAGTGGTGAATCCAAATCTAATTTCCAATACAATAAATTACGAATATTATTTGCCCAATAATAAAATCTAAAATTAGGTAAAGCTAAACCACCATCTTTTTTTGATTTTTGTAATTACTGTTCCCCTCTATCCACTGCACTCAAAGAACTCCAGTAACTTTGTCAAACAGGACCTGCCCTTTCTGAATCCATGCAACACCTGTCTAATGGAACCACTCCTTTCTAAATGTTTGACTATTTCTTCCTTAATGACAGCTTCAAGCATTTTCCTGACTACAGATGTTAAGCTAACAGGCCTACAGCTGCCTGTCTTTTGCCTACATACTTTTTTAAGAATCACAGGACCATTTACATTGGCAAAGTAACCTATTAACCGGAATATCTTTGGACTATGGGAGAAAACCAGAGCACCCGGAGGAAACCCACATGGTCATGGGGAGAATGTACAACCTCCATTGAAGCAGTGGTGGGAATCTAACCCAGGTCGCCTAACCACTATGCTACCATGCTTCTGATGATTCAAAATGTTAAGCACACTGTAGCAGAGGTAGCAATAGTATGGGAATGCATACACATATCCCAGTAAACAGTTTATTTACTTCAACACCTTTGCCCATTTATTATTGCTTGGAATCTTACAGAATGTGAGCCTCAAACACAAGGTCAACATTTGGTATCCAGTCTTATTGCTCTTGAGATTTTCTTGGAATGAAACTAGAATCGTAATCCATTCCACTGAGTGCACTACCAATGGTGCCGAACTCATGGGGCTATGGCCCTCACTCCTGCAGCTGGTACAGGTTTGCAACTTTGGAAGTACCATGGACAGATGTTTAGTAAATTGCTGAACTATTGATATCAGATTTTAAATTTAACAACTGACCCAGCATCAACTGCAGCTTATGCAAAAATGCAAAAGTTTGCATGTGTATTAATATTTGAAAAGCCTGGCTTGAATTTTAACAGAACTAACCAGATCATCTAGTTGTCACAGTTGCTTGTGGGATCTTGATGCATACAAGTTGGTTGCATATTTTCTGTATCTAAAACAGTTATTTGCCTGCAAACTGCTTAGAGGTACCTTGTGGTCAGGAAGCTTTCTGGTCAATGTGGTGTCAGTAAAAAAAGGTCAAATGGATGGGTTTTGCCACCTTTTGATACTTTTTGCAGGGTAGTGGAAATCCATTAAGGGTCATTTGTTCAGATAGTAGAGATAGTAGAACTGTTGCTTCAGTTCTAGCAACCCCGGGTCAATCTTTACATCCGGTACTGTCTGTGTGGAGTTTGCATGTGCTCGCTGTGACCACATGGATTTCCTCCGGGTGTTCTGGTTCCCTCCCACAACACAAAGATGCAGATTGCTTGGTGAACAGTAAACCTCCTCTAACGTGTGGCAAAGTAGCAGAATAGGGGAAGTTGATTGGGATGCGGGGGGGGGGAGGATCTGTGCAAAAGGGTGCTTGATGGTTGACATGTCCTTGGTGAGGTGAAAGACCCATTTGTAGGTTTATGACTCTATTGGGCCCCCAACCCTCCCCACTTGGACACACCCAACTCTCAATGAAATGCTCTTTTGCTAAACAATACAAAACAATATGATTCCATACTCTGGGGAGGGTAGAACTTGTATCAACACATCACCATCTAATTATTTAAAAGAATCAAGAGCTCAAAGAAACAGAAGTGGTATGACCCAAGTCCACATTTTACAATTTTAACTGTCTCAACAATAACAGTTTCAACATATCTGTTGTCTACCACCAGCACCATTAACCATGACCTTTTGTTGCATGCGCCTGGTATATATGCTTGCAAATACAATTGTTCTCACAAAATGAGGGCTTTCACTTCCTTAACATTACTTATGTTTCTAGAGATAGAATTTGATCTAATCTTGCTGGTTTTTCACATGATTCAGTTATATATTTAGAGTCAGTCATAAAGCACAGAAATGGTCCTTCCACCCATGACATCTATGCCACATTTTTAGCCATGTACGTTATTACTACTCTATTATCCTTATGAAGTTTTTCCAAATAAAATTCGTTTAGACGGACACTTCATTCGGGAAGATGAAATCTATACACTTTTCCAACCCCTCTTGAACGTAGAAATGTTAACTTTAAACATCAGTCTCCATCATCTGAAGTCAACAGTGCTCCTGGTACAGGAAGTCACATTAGTGTCACACCTTTACACAGAAGTCAATATTACAGGTTGAATAGACAAGCTCAAAATATAATTTGAATCAAGCAATGAAAATTTGGAACATATAAACAACCTCTATATTGTAAGTGATGAGGAAAGACTAACAGTAAATGAGCACTTAATTTCAAAGATGACATCTGGTGATAAACATTTTTTACTTTCAAGTTAAGAAACTCTGCAGTTAATAAAACCACAAGCATTCTCAGCTGATGATATTGCTGAAGGCTGAAACAGAGAAACAAGGAAAGTTCAAGCTTTGCTTTATTTAATTCACAGAGCTAGCTATTAATCCTGGCCATTCCCGTTTCTCTCTTCTACAGGAGCTTGAATTCCAGATGACCAGATTCAAGAACAGCTTCTTCTCACTGCTATCAGACTTCTGAACCAACCACCTCTTTCACAGCACCTTCCTGGTGATGCTGCCACATTCTCATACTCCCAATTCTACCTTTTCCCATATTGTCACTTCAGCATTTTGTTTGCAATACCTCAGTTTGCAGCAATGTATTTTGCGCATTCTGCTTTTGTAGCCACTGCATTTGTTATTACCATTCATACTCTGTGAGCTTCATGCATGCAAGGAATTTCACTGCATCCTCCTGTACGTGAGAATAAACTAAACTGAATCTTATTATACTAAGGATAATGAAGCGCTTTACAAATGTATTCAGGATATCCAAGAAAGAATCAGTAAACTATGACTGTAGGGCTTTGAGGGGTTAGGTGCATCTCCCAGTCATTGGATATGCACAGAAACCATTCTAAACCAAGCCACTTAATAAACTGCATTTTTTAATTTGGCTAATGAGAAATATACATTCACAAATATGAACATTGAAAAGCAGGTGGAGATTGGCAGGAATCTAGAATAGAGGAAACAAACCACATTCAGAAATATTGTTCAAGTTTGACCAGCTGTCCAAGTATAGCTGAAACCAGCCAACCAGCTAGAACTAGCAGAGTCTTTCTACTACTTAATCGACTAGGATCACTGTTGTTTGGGATGCTGGTGTAAGCTATCTCGAGTTAATAACTCTATTCACCTTCCCCTGGCCTCACTAAACATGGATCATTAATATAGGTTCGAGTCAAGTTTCTGATAAACATACAGTATAACCACCAACAATCTCTCTGAACAAGCAAAATCCATTGCATTCCCTAACTGCAAACTATTAATAGTTGCTTATTCTCACGCAACTCAAGCTCTAAATCTTTTATTCACATTATTTGAACTGTAGTTAATGCTCCTCAGCACTGATAACCTGTATTTGAGAGTCTTCTCATCAGCAGCTTCTAGTTCAACTAAAGCAAGAAGTTCAGACCCAAACTCAAACACCACCACCTGGTGCACTAAGTTACTTCCCATCTTGCTCCAAAAATGATCCTTTTGGTCTGATAAGGAAAAGCTTTAAAAATTCCCTGGGAGTCAATGGTTACTAAAAGCTGGACTGATCCACTGGGCAAATCAAAGATTTTCATTCCATCTTCAATCAAGCAACAAGTGAAGTTGCAAACCTAACAGGCCATTTAAAATTCTGTTTATTTTTTGTGTTTAAAAAGAAACTAAAATTTCATCTGATCAAAAGGATTAAGCAAATGAACCCAAATATAAAAGTACAGAGCAATGACACTCTCATTTAATTTATCTCTCCTACTTATTGGGCTCAAATGACTAATAGGATCTATTATTTAGCAAACATGAGGAAATCTGCAGATGCTGGAAATTCAAACAACACCACACACAAAATGCTGGTGGAACACAGCAGGCCAGGCAGCATCTATAGGGAGAAGCGCTGTCGATGTTTTGGGCCGAAACCCTTTGTCCTGACGAAGGATTTATTATTTCTTTACATTGGGAAAAGCAAGGAGAAACGAACAGCACGTGAACAGCTGCATCAAACTGGAAAGATTACCCCGTAACATTTTAAAGTGATGGTCAAATTTGAATTGAAAGTAGTCTCAGAAGAGATCACACTGCAGCTACAAAAAAGGTATCAAATAAAGGTATCAAATAATTCTCTATCAGTCCTGCTTTGTCTGCAAGGGAACTACATGTACATCAGTAACAAGTTTCAAGAGGAGTAAATTTCAGGCCATTTGAACTGCACTGACCAGTAACCCCCGACAACCTCTGATTTAACCCTAATCTTTGAACTGGTATATTTAAAATAAAACTGCAGATGCTGGGAGTCCAAAACAAATACAGGGTATGCTGGAAATACCCTACTGGGAAGAGAAATGAAGAGTCCTTAACCAGAACATTTCTCTTTCCACGGACATGGACTGACATCCTGAATACTCCAACATTTTCTATTTTTGAACTGGTGTCTCTGTTGTGTCATTCTCTTATCATATTTTTTGCATTGTAAATTGGCAACGTAACTCAACACTTAGATAAAAAAAATTCAGCACCCTCCCACTAATCCCCTGCCAATTATTATGCATCTGCAGAAAGAATTCTGTGTAAAAAGCTTGTCGTTAAAGCAGAAAGAGCACACATTGCAGGAGCATGGAAGTATGCCATTTTGTTGTTAGCTAAAGAAAGGCAATGATGTACATCTGTGAAGAAAAAGCTCATTCTCTGCATTCATGGCCTAGCTTGTGTTACTATAATTCTTTCTACAGTTCTGAATTAATGAGAACTCCATGCCTCTCCGTCTTTCTTTTCCTTACACTTCCTAA